>NC_085995.1:783302-893302 GCF_030014385.1 Trichomycterus rosablanca
CCGAGTGGAACCTGTCCTGGAAAACCGCTGTATGACCTTGGCCACCATGCTGTAGCTCAGTTTCAGGGTGTTAGCAATCTTCTTATAGCCCAGGCCATCTTTGTGGAGAGCAACAATTCTATTTCTCACATCCTCAGAGAGTTCTTTGCCATGAGGTGCCATGTTGAATATCCAGTGGCCAGTATGAGAGAATTGTACCCAAAACACCAAATTTAACAGCCCTGCTCCCCATTTACACCTGGGACCTTGACACATGACACCAGGGAGAGACAACGACACATTTGGGCACAATTTGGACATGTTCACTGTGGGGTGTACTCACTTATGTTGCCAGCTATTTAGACATTAATGGCTGTGTGTTGAGTTATTTTCAGAAGACAGTAAATCTACACTGCTATACAAGTTGTACACTGACTACTCTAAGTTATATCCAAGTTTCATGTCTATAGTGTTGTCCCATGAAAAGATATAATGAAATATTTGCAGAAATGTGAGGGGTGTACTCACTTTTGTGATACACTGTATGTAGATACACACACATATACACACATGTACACACACATACACACAAACACACATACACACACATATGCAGATACACACACATACACACACATATGCAGATACACACACATATACACACGTAAACAGATACACACTCGCACACAGATACACACACACAAACATACACACACACATATATACACATAGATACACACACACAAACATACACACACATATACACACATAGATACACACACACAAACATATACACACATATATACACACACATATACACACATAGATACACACACAAACATACACACATATATACACACACATATACACACATAGATACACACACAAACATACACACACATATACACACACATATACACACATAGATACACACACATATACACACATATATACACACACATATACACACATAGATACACACACAAACATACACACACATATACACACACATATACACACATAGATACACACACATATATGCACATGTGAATATACACACACATATATACACCTATACACAAACACATCTTCACACCTTCACACACAAATACACACATAAACAGATACACACTCACACACACACACACACAGAAACACAGATACACACACACACACACTGCAGTACATGATTGCTGAGGATTTATGGGCTGCTCATTAATCCTGTGACTGGATTCAGATCTGGTGACTGGAGAGGCAGTTTAAACACACTGAACTTATTATCATGTTAATAATAACAGTTTAAGACGATTGGAAGTCGCCATTATACGTCACAAAGGGAAGCACGTGTTCACCAACAGTGTGTGTGTGTGTGTGTGTGTGTGTGTGTGAGCTTACTGTAAGGCTGCCTCTCCTGTCCCAGGACCTGGATGTCCATGGGTGAGTAGATCCCGTTCAGGATTTCCCTCCGGTTGCTCCCCGTGTGTTTGTTGCAGGCGTGGATGGAGCGCGTCTGCCAGTCCGTCCAGTAGAGCGTCTCGTCGGACAGCGTGAGAGCAAACGGGTGCGTCAGGGTCCCTTCGACCACCGTCTCCCTGGAAACACAGGCGCACAAACACACCCTCCGGTCAGCGAGCAATTCTGAGAAACACCGGCGGCGCTGTGGATCTGTTCAAATGAAAGGAACGCTAAGGTACGCTGGCGCACCAGTGCCGGGATCCAGGGTTCGAACCGGTGGTGGACTGCCGTCCTGTCCAGTGCGTGTGCAGAAACTGGACCCACTGTGACCCTGACCAGGATAAAATTGTGGCTAAATATGAATGAGTCCAAATGAGGAACCTTACTCCCTCAAACGTTCTGTACATTCACTGCAATGCACCAGTACCACCAGTGGCAAAACAGCCTGATACTACCACCAGCACGCTTTACAGCAGGTACAGTGATGTTGGGGATGCAGGACTCCAAACCTACCTCTGATAACTGTGACCAAAATATTTGAATCTTCTGAATCTTTGTTTCGTGTATCAGCTTTACTGAGAGCGTAACAGCCTGATACTACCACCAGCACGCTTTACAGCAGGTGCAGTGATGTTGGGTTCATTTACACCTAATTTTAGGAGGAGGATCCGTCACCCGATCTCAGGTTCCTGTGGGTTCTTCAGTCCCAGTGCTTAGGAAGAACCGGAGAGGAACCGGATTCCTCCGGGCTTCGGACGAGAGCGGGTCGGCGGGGCGCGGCGGATTGTTTGAAGTCCGCCAGAGCGCCGCAAACGCCGTGGTTAATCAGCGGCGCCCGAAACGACGGAGATGAAAGAGAGGGGCGCGGGTCTGAAGCTGTGTTTAGATCACAACACCGCACAGAGCTTCTGGGGCCTGCTAGCCGCCACGGTTGCTGACAGGTGTAATAAATCGGCGCTACAGAGGCACTGTACGCTTCAGAGTCTGGCGCGACAGTTTAGGGAAGGCCCTCTCCCGTTCCAGCATGAGCAAACTCCAGCGTCCTGCACAGAGCCCTGAGCTCAGCCCCACTCAACAGCACCATCGGGGCATTGCGAGGGTAAGCTAGAGGAGGAGAAGTGAGTGCTGCTGACCGTGCCGTGCCGTCCAGGTTGGCGCGGTGGATGAAGCTGAGCTTGGCGTCGGCCCAGTACAGCTTCTGCTCGTCCAGGTCGATGGTCAGTCCGTTAGGCCAGTAAATGTCCTTGGCTATTATCACCCTCCTGCTGCTGCCGTCCATCCCTGCTCGCTCGATCCTCGGCTCCTCGCCCCAGTCCGTCCAGTACATGTACCTGCACACACACACACACACACACATGTTTATTATACACACAGTACATGTACCTGCACACACACACACACACACACACACATGTTTATTATACACACAGTACAGTGTATCACAAAAGTGAGTACACCCCTCACATTTCTGCAGATATTTAAGTATATCTTTTCATGGGACAACACTGACAAAATGACACTTTGACACAATGAAAAGTAGTCTGTGTGCAGCTTATATAACAGTGTAAATTTATTCTTCCCTCAAAATAACTCAATATACAGCCATTAATGTCTAAACCACCGGCAACAAAAGTGAGTACACCCCTAAGAGACTACACCCCTAAATGTCCAAATTGAGCACTGCTTGTCATTTTCCCTCCAAAATGTCATGTGATTTGTTAGTGTTACTAGGTCTCAGGTGTGCATAGGGAGCAGGTGTGTTCAATTTAGTAGTACAGCTCTCACACTCTCTCATACTGGTCACTGAAAGTTCCAACATGGCACCTCATGGCAAAGAACTCTCTGAGGATCTTAAAAGACGAATTGTCGCGCTACATGAAGATGGCCAAGGCTACATGAAGATGGCCAACACCCTGAAACTGAGCTGCAGCACAGTGGTCAAGATCATCCAGCGTTTTAAAAGAGCAGGGTCCACTCAGAACAGACCTCGCGTCGGTCGTCCAAAGAAGCTGAGTGCACGTGCTCAGCGTCACATCCAACTGCTGTCTTTGAAAGATAGGCGCAGGAGTGCTGTCAGCATTGCTGCAGAGATTGAAAAGGTGGGGGGTCAGCCTGTCAGTGCTCAGACCATACGCCGCACACTACATCAAATTGGTCTGCATGGCTGTCACCCCAGAAGGAAGCCTCTTCTGAAGTCTCTACACAAGAAAGCCCGCAAACAGTTTGCTGAAGACATGTCAACAAAGGACATGGATTACTGGAACCATGTCCTATGGTCTGATGAGACCAAGATTAATTTGTTTGGTTCAGATGGTCTCAAGCATGTGTGGCAGCAATCAGGTGAGGAGTACAAAGATAAGTGTGTCATGCCTACAGTCAAGCATGGTGGTGGGAATGCCATGGTCTGGGGCTGCATGAGTGCAGCAGGTGTTGGGGAGTTACATTTCATTGAGGGACACATGAACTCCAATATGTACTGTGAAATACTGAAGCAGAGCATGATCCCCTCCCTCCGGAAACTGGGTCGCAGGGCAGTGTTCCAGCATGATAATGACCCCAAACACACCTCTAAGACGACCACTGCTTTATTGAAGAGGCTGAGGGTAAAGGTGATGGACTGGCCAAGCATGTCTCCAGACCTAAACCCAATAGAACATCTTTGGGGCATCCTCAAGCGGAAGGTGGAGGAGCGCAAAGTCTCGAATATCCGCCAGCTCCGTGATGTCGTCATGGAGGAGTGGAAAAGCATTCCAGTGGCAACCTCTAAAGCTCTGGTAAACTCCATGCCCAGGAGAGTTAAGGCAGTTCTGGGAAATAATGGTGGCCACACAAAATATTGACACTTCAGGAACTTTCACTAAGGGGTGTACTCACTTTTGTTGCCGGTGGTTTAGACATTAATGGCTGTATATTGAGTTATTTTGAGGGAAGAATAAATTTACACTGTTATATAAGCTGCACACAGACTACTTTTCATTGTGTCAAAGTGTCATTTTGTCAGTGTTGTCCCATGAAAAGATATACTTAAATATCTGCAGAAATGTGAGGGGTGTACTCACTTTTGTGATACACTGTGTACAATGTACCTGCACACACACACACACACACGTTTATTACACACACAGTACATGTAAGTACACACACACACACATGTTTATTACACACACACACACACATTAATTACACACGTGCCCACATATACACATATTAATCACACACACACACACACACATTAATCACACACACGCTACATCAACTACATGTACCTTCATCCACACCCACACATCCATCAAACATCTGGTTTTGTACACACTGAGGTGGCCGGTGTTTATTGGAGAGTGTTTGGACTCTGGAGATCGATGCCAGTAAACCGGACGTTTCCACGGTTACAATTCACCGGTCAACATAACGCAACCCGACAGGTCAGTGTATTTTACCGCCTTACTTTATGAATACCATCATTTCACAACAGCCTCCCACACGGGTTGGAGTCCTCCGAGCGTTCGAGCGGTGCTACCCGCCTGGCCTGGCGCTCCACAGACACGGCTGGGCTGGACGGGGGTCACCTCACGACGTCTGCTGTCCTGTCATACCGCAACAGAACCCGCGGCACTGAGTGTGGTTCAGGAGCTCATTTTCTTGTTCTGACCGTCTCATGCACTCGCTCAGCGGTGATCATCTTCCTCCGTGAGATCTTCAGGCTCTGCGTCAGCGTCCGGGCTTCACGTCCACATGTGGCTACTGGTCAGACCAAGGATTCCATCGATCGTCGCTAACTGACTCATTTTCCACGTCCATACGGATATCTGAACGTCTCGGTCACATATTTAAGTGAAATAAAAAAGTTAATCGTGTCTTTCTGGGTTTCTTAACGCAGCCAGATACAGAAAACGCGGCGCCTCCGATCCGACCGTTTACACAAACACAATTCAGACCGTAACCGCCGGACACAGCGGAAACACTTCCACTCTGTTCCGCGCGTTATTAAACACTTTCCCCTCGATCGAACAGCTCAGAGACGGAGCCGATAAACCCAGAGCGAGGAACGAAAGCGCTAACGATGACACGCTGTTTACAGAGAGGGAGAAAACGCGGCCGCTAAGTGTTAACACGCACGCTAAGCCAATTAGCATTAACCGTCCTGATTTGATGAAATTGCTTCAGTGTGTGGAACACAAAAACACCGCTTCTGTTTCTGAGCAGCACCGGTCAGCAGGACCGCCGTCATCCACCGAACAAAATAACAGGTCCAAACCCCACAAACGTGCAGCAGAGGGGCGACGGGGGCGCGGAAAACACCCGAAATATTACAGACGGGGAATAAACGCTGAAATAAACCAGATCAATGATGCTGAGAGGACAGCGTCTGGCTCGTTTACATTCTGATTTCTGTCGGGCCCTTCAGCGAGGCCCTTGATCCCCTCGGCTCCAAGGGTGGCGTATATATGTCCAGCACGTGTGTACACGTCTGTACGATATTCTGGTCTGTTGGTCCTCAAATCCATTCACCGGGCGGCGGTGTGTTCAGACCAAGACCAATCAACTACAGATAAACCGTGTGGTCGAAAGTATGTGGACACCCTTATAACCGTGTGTGAGAGAGTTACAAACACGCGCACACACACACACACACACCAGAGGGTGTGAATCAGATCTTGAGGTATGTGTGAGCGCGTGTGTGTGTGTGTGTGAGCGTGTGAGCGTGTGAGAAAACTCCACAGGAACGTGTAACCAGATCCACGTCCTCCATCAACTCCTCCCTCCACACACACACACACGCACACACGTAAAAACTTACACGTACAGACACACAGAGACTTACACACACATCAAAACATACACACACACACTTACGCACACACACATGCACACACACACACACGTAAAAACATACATCCTTACACACACATACTCACACCCACACACACTTCTACACACACAGAGACTTACGCACACACACACACACACACACACGTAAAAACATACACACACACACACACACACGTAAAAACACACACACACACATGTAAAAACATACACACACACACACACACACGTAAAAACACACACACACACATGTAAAAACACACACACACACACACACACACGTAAAAACATACACACACACACACACACATGTAAAACAATACATACGTAGTAACACACACACACACACACACACACACACACACACACACGCTGAAGTGCAGCAGTGAGTGTTTTATGAAAACAGAGCAGCAGGATGTGTGATGTGTTTCTTTAGGACGAGAGCCAGGAAACCTTTCTGCTCCCTCCATCATCCACTCACACCAACCCTCACACCAACCCTCGCTCCTCCAGAACCCTTCTACACAACGCGCCCTGTCCAACACCAAAAGTATGTGGACACCTGATCATGAGCACACTGCCTCACCGACCTCTGTGGCTACAACAGGCTTTACTCTTCTAGGAAAGTTTTCCTCAAGATTTTAAAGTGTTTGTGGGAACAACATTCCGATTCCTCCCAGATATGTTGACCGAGTCGAGGTCAGCAGCCCGAGCAGAGCTCTGGAGATCCTCCAGACCGACCTCGGACCAAACACACAAGGGCTCGGTCACGCATCGCGGGCGTCCACATACTTCTGACCATATACGGAACGCTTACCTGGCGCACAGGTGGAAGGATGAAGGTGAGCGAGTGTGGACGCGGGGTTGAGACTCACCTCTGAGCAGGGTTCAGCGCTATAGCCCGAGGCTGGTCCAGGTCCTGCCAGAACAGAACCTTCCGGCACGTCCCGTCCAGATTGGCCACCTCGATGCGTTTGGTTTCTGAATCGGTCCAGTAGAGCTTCCGTCCCAGCCAATCACACGCCAGCCCATCGGGCGAGTCCAGCCCGGACACCACCACCTTCTGACCGGAACCCAACACCGCCTCCTTCACTGCTACACACACACACACACACACACACACACACACACAGTTCAGCTACACACATCAGCGCCCAATCCAGTGTTGGATATATCCACCTCATCTGTGCTCTGACGCCCCCTGGAGGAACACGATATGCTCTGTGTATTCCTCCACCACTCATGCTGTTGCTTTAACCCGACAGTAGGTGTCGCTGTGTGTGTGTGTGTGTGTGTGTGTGTGTGTGTACCATTGCTGCTCTGGTTGTAGAAGGTCTGCTTGATGGCCTCCTCGCTGACGTCCGTCCAGAAGACGAGACTCTCCGAGAACAGGAAGTCGACGGCGGCGGCGTCCTCCAGGTCACTGACCAACACCGCCGACTCCGCCCGCGCCGACTCCGCGTCCAACAGACGCACATCCCGCCGATTAGCAAACAGCAGCAGGGGAGAACCTGAAAGAGACGCACACGGTGTGAGAACCTACAACCACACACACACACAAGGGGTGTAAAAGCTTACACACACACACACACACACACACACACACACAAGGGGTGTAAAAGCTTACACACACACACACACACACACACACACACACAAGGGGTGTAAAAGCTTACACACACACACACACACACACACACACACACAAGTGTAAAAGCCTACACACACACACACACACACACAAGTGTAAAAGCCTACACACACACACACACACACACACAAGTGTAAAAGCCTACACACACACACACACACACACACACAAGTGTAAAAGCCTACACACACACACAAGGGGTGTAAAAGCTTACACACACACACACACACACACACACAAGTGTAAAAGCCTACACACACACACACACACACACACAAGTGTAAAAGCCTACACACACACACACACACACACAAGGGGTGTAAAAGCTTACACACACACACACACACACACACACAAGTGTAAAAGCCTACACACACACACACACACACAAGTGTAAAAGCCTACACACACACACACACACACACACACACACACAAGTGTAAAAGCCTACACACACACACACACACACACACAAGTGTAAAAGCTTACACACACACACACACACACACACAAGTGTAAAAGCCTACACACACACACACACACACACACTAGGAGTGTAAAAGCTTACACACACACACACACACACACACACTAGGAGTGTAAAAGCTTACACACACACACACACACACACACACACTAGGGGTGTAAAAGCTTACACACACACACACACACACACACACACTAGGGGTGTGCTATATCGTATCGTTCACGATAATACCGGTATAATTTTTAAAACGATACAAAAAAGCCCATATCGTAATAATAGCGATATTCTGCGTTGTTTACGTAATGACGTCACATAGCTACGCAAACGGCGTACGTTCGTTACGTGGGTCATTTGGGCACAGCAACGAGTACGGCGGAAAGCGGCTCTGCGGTGGAGGAGCTCGTTCCAAAAACTCCAAGTCCATCAATCTATCCATGGCAACCCAAACCCCAACCACCGCTTTGCCGGCAACTTTTTTGCGGAAGTATTTCTGCACGCAGTTTCATACAGGGACAAAATTCAACAGCGCACCTCCACCAACCAGTTCAGGACAACTCTTAACATTAATGTCAACCACCAACACAGAAGTAGTGCTACTGTACTTAGTACTAATACTACTGTACTTAGTACTATTACTACTGTACTTAGTACTAATACTACTGTACTTAGTACTATTACTACTGTACTTAGTACTAATACTACTGTACTTAGTACTATTACTACTGTACTTAGTACTAATACTACTGTACTTAGTACTATTACTACTGTACTTAGTACTATTACTACTGCTACTTAGTACTAATACTACTGTACTTAGTACTAATACTACTGTACTTAGTACTATTACTACTGTACTTAGTACTAATACTACTGTACTTAGTACTATTACTACTGCTACTTAGTACTAATACTACTGTACTTAGTACTAATACTACTGTACTTAGTACTAATACTACTGTACTTAGTACTATTACTACTGTACTTAGTACTAATACTACTGTACTTAGTACTATTACTACTGTACTTAGTACTATTACTACTGTACTTAGTACTACTACTGCTACTTAGTACTATTACTACTGTACTTAGTACTATTACTGTACTTAGTACTACTACTGTACTTAGTACTATTACTACTGTACTTAGTACTATTACTGTACTTAGTACTATTACTACTGTACTTAGTACTATTACTACTGTACTTAGTACTAATACTACTGCTACTTAGTACTACTACTGTACTTAGTACTATTACTACTGTACTTAGTACTATTACTACTGTACTTAGTACTACTACTGTACTTAGTACTAATACTACTGTACTTAGTACTACTACTGCTACTTAGTACTATTACTACTGTACTTAGTACTATTACTGTACTTAGTACTATTACTACTGTACTTAGTACTACTACTGTACTTAGTACTATTACTACTGTACTTAGTACTATTACTGTACTTAGTACTATTACTACTGTACTTAGTACTATTACTACTGTACTTAGTACTAATACTACTGCTACTTAGTACTACTACTGTACTTAGTACTATTACTACTGTACTTAGTACTATTACTACTGTACTTAGTACTACTACTGTACTTAGTACTAATACTACTGCTACTTAGTACTACTACTGTACTTAGTACTATTACTACTGTACTTAGTACTATTACTACTGTACTTAGTACTACTACTGTACTTAGTACTATTACTACTGTACTTAGTACTATTACTGTACTTAGTACTATTACTACTGTACTTAGTACTAATACTACTGCTACTTAGTACTACTACTGTACTTAGTACTACTACTACTACTGTACTTAGTACTACTACTACTACTGTACTTAGTACTAATACTACTGCTACTTAGTACTACTACTGTACTTAGTACTACTACTGTACTTAGTACTAATACTGTACTTATTACTACTACTGTCCTTAGTACTACTACTGCTACTTAGTACTATTACTACTGTACTTAGTACTACTACTGTACTTAGTACTACTACTGTCCTTAGTACTACTACTGTACTTAGTACTATTACTACTGTACTTAGTACTACTACTGTACTTAGTACTATTACTACTGTACTTAGTACTAATACTACTGCTACTTAGTACTACTACTGTACTTAGTACTACTACTACTGTACTTAGTACTATTACTACTGTACTTAGTACTAATACTACTGTACTTAGTACTATTACTACTGTACTTAGTACTATTACTACTGTACTTAGTACTACTACTGCTACTTAGTACTATTACTACTGTACTTAGTACTATTACTGTACTTAGTACTACTACTGTACTTAGTACTATTACTACTGTACTTAGTACTATTACTGTACTTA
This sequence comes from Trichomycterus rosablanca, assembly GCF_030014385.1. NCBI lineage: Eukaryota > Metazoa > Chordata > Actinopteri > Siluriformes > Trichomycteridae > Trichomycterus > Trichomycterus rosablanca. The sequence goes on from NC_085995.1 coordinate 794,062, forward strand.
GTACTATTACTACTGTACTTAGTACTATTACTACTGTACTTAGTACTAATACTACTGCTACTTAGTACTACTACTGTACTTAGTACTATTACTACTGTACTTAGTACTATTACTACTGTACTTAGTACTACTACTGTACTTAGTACTAATACTACTGTACTTAGTACTACTACTGCTACTTAGTACTATTACTACTGCTACTTAGTACTAATACTACTGTACTTAGTACTAATACTACTGTACTTAGTACTATTACTACTGTACTTAGTACTAATACTACTGTACTTAGTACTATTACTACTGCTACTTAGTACTAATACTACTGTACTTAGTACTATTACTACTGTACTTAGTACTAATACTACTGTACTTAGTACTATTACTACTGTACTTAGTACTATTACTACTGTACTTAGTACTACTACTGCTACTTAGTACTATTACTACTGTACTTAGTACTATTACTGTACTTAGTACTACTACTGTACTTAGTACTATTACTACTGTACTTAGTACTATTACTGTACTTAGTACTATTACTACTGTACTTAGTACTATTACTACTGTACTTAGTACTAATACTACTGCTACTTAGTACTACTACTGTACTTAGTACTATTACTACTGTACTTAGTACTATTACTACTGTACTTAGTACTACTACTGTACTTAGTACTAATACTACTGTACTTAGTACTACTACTGCTACTTAGTACTATTACTACTGTACTTAGTACTATTACTGTACTTAGTACTATTACTACTGTACTTAGTACTACTACTGTACTTAGTACTATTACTACTGTACTTAGTACTATTACTGTACTTAGTACTATTACTACTGTACTTAGTACTATTACTACTGTACTTAGTACTAATACTACTGCTACTTAGTACTACTACTGTACTTAGTACTATTACTACTGTACTTAGTACTATTACTACTGTACTTAGTACTACTACTGTACTTAGTACTAATACTACTGCTACTTAGTACTACTACTGTACTTAGTACTATTACTACTGTACTTAGTACTATTACTACTGTACTTAGTACTACTACTGTACTTAGTACTATTACTACTGTACTTAGTACTATTACTGTACTTAGTACTATTACTACTGTACTTAGTACTAATACTACTGCTACTTAGTACTACTACTGTACTTAGTACTACTACTACTACTGTACTTAGTACTACTACTACTACTGTACTTAGTACTAATACTACTGCTACTTAGTACTACTACTGTACTTAGTACTACTACTGTACTTAGTACTAATACTGTACTTATTACTACTACTGTCCTTAGTACTACTACTGCTACTTAGTACTATTACTACTGTACTTAGTACTACTACTGTACTTAGTACTACTACTGTCCTTAGTACTACTACTGTACTTAGTACTATTACTACTGTACTTAGTACTACTACTGTACTTAGTACTATTACTACTGTACTTAGTACTACTACTGTACTTAGTACTACTACTGTACTTAGTACTAATACTGTACTTAGTAGTAATTGTGGCGCGCTACGAGTAAAGGCGCCAGCTGGCTCTGCGCGTTCCAGTGTTGCCAGATTGGGCGGATTTTGTTTGGAAACAATTTAATAGCAGGTAAATAACACTTCTATTTTAAAGAAAATCTTCCGTTTTAAGAAGCTCCAGCATTGTAGAAGGTTATTAAAAGTAAAGTCAATTTATAATGCTGATTTGGCGTAATAGTGTTGGTCAGTCTGTATCATATTGTTAAAAGAAAATTAAAATGAGTTTTCCATTCATTCACACTAACATGTTCTGGGGTTCAACTGAGTCTCATCATTACACACAAGTTGGCAGCCAAATGATAAAGTATTGCAAAGGAAAATCTTTGAAATTCTTCCTCATAATGTTAATGTTTTGGTTTTTTTTACTTGTCAGGCAAAATGAAGAGAAAAAAAAGCGTTATTATTATGCGGGTCTTCGTGATGTAATTCTACATGCCACTCACTGCCTGTATAGGTAATAAAACAGGTATCAGTCTCTGTGCCACCCCTGTGTGAGCAATGGTCTCAGTCTGGTCACCCCTATGGAAATTGTCTGACTCCGCCATTACATTATGGTACATTATTTTTACTGGAAAGACAAAATACAGAAAAGTGCGCCTAATTCTTACATACGTCTTACATTTTTTTTACGAAGTGTTAACTTATATTAATTCTAAATAAAAACTGAACATAATTTTTTTTTGCAATAGTGTTTTCTCGAAATAAATAAAATATTTTTCAGTGTTTTGTTATATCGCCAAAAATATCGTTATCGCAAAAATAACCTGAAATATCGTGATATTATTTTAGGGCCATATCGCCCACCCCTAACACACACACAAGTGTAAAAGCTTACACACACACACACACACACACACACACACACAAGTGTAAAAGCTTACACACACACACACACACAAGTGTAAAAGCTTACACACACACACACACACACACACACACACAAGTGTAAAAGCTCACACACACACACACACACACACACACACACAAGTGTAAAAGCTTACACACACACACACACACACACACACAAGTGTAAAAGCTTACACACACACACACACACACACAAGTGTAAAAGCTTACACACACACACACACACACACACACAGAAAAGATTTGGACGATGATCTGCAATGGTTATAATAAAGATAAAGGTTCCATCTCACTGACGTTGTAAACAGGCGTGAAAACATTCCTTCAAACACCTCAAACAAAGATATCATCAATACCTCACAGTCCACCAATACCTCACAGTCCATCAATACCTCACAGTCCATCAATACCTCACAGTCCATCAATACCTCACAGTCCATCAATACCTCACAGTCCATCAATACCTCACAGTCCATCAATACCTCACAGTCCATCAATACCTCACAGTCCATCAATACCTCACAGTCCATCAATACCTCACAGTCCATCAATACCTCACAGTCCATCAATACCTCACAGTCCATCAATACCTCACAATCCATCAATACCTCAAACCGTCCACCAATACCTCAAACTGTCCACCAATACCTCAAACTGTCCACCAATACCTCAATCAGTCCATCACTACCTCAAACCGTCCATCACTACCTCAAACTGTCCACCAATACCTCAATCAGTCCACCAATACCTCAATCAGTCCACCAATACCTCAAACCGTCCATCACTACCTCAAACTGTCCACCAATACCTCAAACCGTCCACCAATACCTCAAACTGTCCACCAATACCTCAATCAGTCCACCAATACCTCAAACCGTCCATCACTACCTCAAACTGTCCACCAATACCTCAAACTGTCCACCAATACCTCAAACCGTCCACCAATACCTCAAACCGTCCACCAATACCTCAATCAGTCCACCAATACCTCAAACCGTCCATCACTACCTCAAACTGTCCACCAATACCTCAAACTGTCCACCAATACCTCAAACTGTCCACCAATACCTCAAACTGTCCACCAATACCTCAATCAGTCCACCAATACCTCAAACCGTCCATCACTACCTCAAACTGTCCACCAATACCTCAAACTGTCCACCAATACCTCAAACTGTCCACCAATACCTCAATCAGTCCACCAATACCTCAAACCGTCCATCACTACCTCAAACTGTCCACCAATACCTCAAACTGTCCACCAATACCTCAAACTGTCCACCAATACCTCAAACTGTCCATCACTACCTCAAACCGTCCATCACTACCTCAAACTGTCCACCAATACCTCAAACTGTCCACCAATACCTCAAACCGTCCACCAATACCTCAAACCGTCCACCAATACCTCAATCAGTCCACCAATACCTCAAACTGTCCACCAATACCTCAAACCGTCCACCAATACCTCAAACTGTCCACCAATACCTCAATCAGTCCACCAATACCTCAAACTGTCCACCAATACCTCAAACTGTCCACCAATACCTCAAACTGTCCACCAATACCTCAAACCGTCCACCAATACCTCAAACTGTCCACCAATACCTCAAACTGTCCACCAATACCTCAAACCGTCCACCAATACCTCAAACTGTCCACCAATACCTCAAACTGTCCACCAATACCTCAATCAGTCCACCAATACCTCCGTCCACCAATACCTCAATCAGTCCACCAATACCTCAATCAGTCCACCAATACCTCAAACTGTCCACCAATACCTCAAACTGTCCACCAATACCTCAAACCGTCCACCAATACCTCAAACTGTCCACCAATACCTCAAACTGTCCACCAATACCTCAAACTGTCCACCAATACCTCAAACCGTCCACCAATACCTCAAACTGTCCACCAATACCTCAAACTGTCCACCAATACCTCAAACTGGCCACCAATACCTCAAACCGTCCACCAATACCTCAATCAGTCCACCAATACCTCAAACTGTCCACCAATACCTCAAACTGTCCACCAATACCTCAAACTGGCCACCAATACCTCAAACCGTCCATCACTACCTCAAACCGTCCACCAATACCTCAAACTGTCCACCAATATCTCAAACCGTCCACCAATACCTCAAACTGTCCACCAATACCTCAATCAGTCCACCAATACCTCAAACTGTCCACCAATACCTCAATCAGTCCACCAATACCTCAAACTGTCCACCAATACCTCAAACTGTCCACCAATACCTCAAACCGTCCACCAATACCTCAAACTGTCCACCAATACCTCAAACTGTCCACCAATACCTCAAACCGTCCACCAATACCTCAAACCGTCCACCAATACCTCAAACTGTCCACCAATACCTCAATCAGTCCACCAATACCTCAATCAGTCCACCAATACCTCAAACCGTCCACCAATACCTCAATCAGTCCACCAATACCTCAATCAGTCCACCAATACCTCAATCAGTCCACCAATACCTCAAACCGTCCACCAATACCTCAAACTGTCCACCAATACCTCAATCAGTCCACCAATACCTCAATCAGTCCACCAATACCTCAAACCGTCCACCAATACCTCAAACCGTCCACCAATACCTCAATCAGTCCACCAATACCTCAAACTGTCCACCAATACCTCAAACCGTCCACCAATACCTCAATCAGTACAGAGAGTTAGAAGTGTTTTTTTTACCACACACACACACACACACACACACACACACACACACACACAGATCTGTTGGATCAGTTTTGAGGTACATTTTAAAACTATTTATTTACAGCTGGTCAACGTTATAATAAATATATTAACTATAAATATCGAAATACTTCTCAGTGATCGTTCCTGAATCCAACCTGCAGATAAAATATCAGCTAGTTACTACAGTAGTTATATCAACTGTTGATTTAAAAACAGATCTGTGATGAACCTCATTCTGTTATTTGTAGTTTTATGATCGGGAGAAGAATGTGGTCGGTACTGTTCAATATTCTGTCATATTTATTCACTTCTGCACTCAGTACAGGTGCAGCTACACTTTCACCTGAAGTCTGGAGAATAATAAGCAGAAAACTTAATCATTAATAAGTAATAATAATAAAAACATCTACCAACTACTACACACACACCACACACCTTTCAGCACACAGCGGTGTGTAGTGTATCAGACACCTCAGTTTAGTGAACGTACACAATATTCTGAGCATGAGTATATCTGCAGTCAGGAGGAATCATCACACACAGGAGGTGAAAAACTATCATTTCATCTGTCATCCCCAAATCAGACCTGCTACAACAGACCCCTGAAGGTTCGGAACAGGACACGGGATGAGCTGGTGGAACCCAAACAGCACAGATTTCTGTCCTCGGGTTACAAAATCAGGTGCAAACACTAAAATAAAGTGACCTTCAGGTTATAGAAAAGCTTTCTAGCACATAAAGGTGTGAGTAGATCTTCAGGAACGTGCTGAAGTCCATATTTAAATGGATTAGAAGATTGATGTGTGTTTAAAGCACCATGTAAATATTTTACTCATTCATAATAACTCATTTTGTTGTGAATATATCAGATATGAACGCTATTATTATTGATAATAGTAATAATATTATAATAACACTGTAACGCACTGTTTAAGAAATCTGCTATAATTTGCATAAACACAATGTTTCTGAAGTGTGAATAGAGTTTAAACACATAAACAAGGTGTATTTATAAGTAAAACGAGGCGGTTGTGAGGAATAAACAGTCCTGAACTTCACTGTGTGGAGGCTCCAAGGCCTGCAAAGCAAACACCACCATGTTCTCCACCTTCAATCCTTCATACGTTCGTTATATTTCGTTATAAACACTATTAAGAACTAAATTAAATATCTAATATGTTTTAAAGTTTGTGGTGATCTAAATAAGTGCTTTTAAATAAGTGAATTCGGCTGAATTGTCGGAATTGAGTCGCTAAATCAGGCGCAGCGAGTCCTGAAGTTCCATCAAAGTTCCACTGAGGGAACAGAAAATGAAAAATAATATGAATAAAGGAAGAGTTTATAAAGCCGAGTGTGATAATAGTGAATAAAATAAGTAGATTTGTGTAGATTTGAAGCTACTACGGGTCGATCCAGGTCGGATCTGGTGCTGAGGTACCGACTGAGCTGGTGTTGAGGCTCCACTCGGGAGCGAGCAAAAAAGTTTGAGAGGAATCCGAGAGTAAAACTACTCACCGTGAATGAGAGTAAACCAGCAATAAAGCAGCAATTCTGCTAATAAAGTCTCCATACTGCTCTTCAGCTACTCCAACGCTCCGCCATTATTCGGCTCCAAGCCACGGAACGAACTTTTTTTCTGGCCGGTTTCGCTGCTGGAGGATCCGGGCTCGGCTCCGCTCTTCCAACCGCTCAGCCCGACTTATTGTCCTGCTGCTGCTCGCGCGCGCGGGCACGCGCAACGAGGAAACGCACGAGCAGCAGCAGCAGCAGCGCGGTGGACGCGCGCCCAGCCCGGGGAGCGCGCCCGGCTACGTCACCGCGGTCAGAAGTATGTGGACGCGAGTTTGGAGTGTGTCTGTGGGAACTTACAGCCCGGGGAGTATTCATACGGTCAGGAAAGGTGTTCACATCAACATACAGTAGTTTATACACATTAACAGGGTGTATTTATTAGGAAAACGAGGCGGTTTTGAGTCTGTTGTGAGGAATAAACAGTCCTGAGCTTCACTGTGTTGGAGGCTCCAAAGCCTTTCAAAGCAAACACCACCATGTTCTCCACCTTTAAACCTGGTGAAGGTGAAGGTAGTCGATAGTGAAGCACAGGTGAGGAGTCATGCTACTGCAACTCAACTCAACTCCCACATACTTTTGACCACGTATAGGATGTCACTGGTTCGGCTTTCCTTACATTAAACGACTCTCCGAATTTGTCCAACTAATATGAATAAACTAGTGTTCAAAAGTATTTGGACACCTGAGCCCTGAGCCTGTTTTGAAACCAAATGCGACCTGTGTGTGATCTTTCCAGCTGGAACAACGGCCGCTCTTCTGAGACGCTCCTCACGAGACTTTGGAGTACGTCTGTGGGAACTTGCAGCCCGAGAAGCATTTGTAAGGTCAGGAAAGGATAGTCGCATATAAGTGACATTCCGATTCATCCCAAAGGTGTTTACATCAATACTGAAGCACAGGAGAGGAGTCATGCTATTGCAACAGCTCAACTCAACAAGAAGAGGTGTCCACATACTTTTGACCACATATTGGATGCCACGTGACGTTAAACAACTCTAATAATCTCCAAATTTGTCCGTTCCCTTTTAACTAATATAAATACACTAGTGGTCAAAAGTATTTGGACACCTGAGCCCTGAGCTTGTTTTGAAACCAAAAGCTATTAAAACAGAGTATGTACTGTACTTTGGAGTATGTCTGTGGGAATTTGTGTCCATTCAGGCAAAAAATTACAGCATTTTTATGGCTTGGTACTGACTGATCGATCAGTTGGTGTTCCGGTTCATTCCGAAACCGGCTACGGTCTGGACTCTGCAGGCTTTTCTTTAAGGTACGGGACTAGTAATCAGAAGGTCGCTGGTTCAAGCCTCACCACTGCCAGGTTACTGCTGTTGGGCCCTTGAGCGAGGCCCTTAACCCTCAATGGCTCAGACTGTATACTGTCTTAGTATTGTAAGTCACTTTGGATGAAGGCGTCGGCCAAATGCTGAAATGTAAATAAATGTAAATCTTCACGTCTTTATGGAGTTCGCTCATGCTGGAACGGGAAAGGACCTTCCCTAAACTGTTGCTGCAAATTCAGAAGCACGTATTTCCTTTATATGATTGATTTATTACACCTGTTAGCGACTGTTATGGCTGAAACATACAAACTCAGTAATTAGAAAAGGCGTCCCAATACTTTGGTCTCTATAGTGTATTATACAGTATTTACAGTGTAATAGGAGCAACTGTGTGACGGCTGGGCCGAATAACTCCCATCGCCATCGTTTGGGACGCAGCCGGCGAGTAGAATTGGGAAACGCGGTGTTGAGATGTGGGCTCGGAGGAGAAAGTGGCTAATCTGGCTAATCTGGCTAACACCGGCGCTTTTGTTTGAGAAGCACCTTTTCCAGATGGTTGGCGTTACGTGGAGCTATTTTGTAGGTTTTTTTTGTGTTCTGGAACGCGTCCGTTTTTTCCGAACTGCAATAGCGCGCGGGAACGGCGGCCAAGAAAAGCTTTCATTTGTGGACGGAGGCCTGGCGGATCAAAGCGGGAGGCGGCGGCCTGTAGCTGCGCAGGTGATCGTAAAGCCAGGTTTCATTACTGCATATTTCTGTAGGGATTACACACACACACACACACACACACACACACACACACACACACACACACACACAGCGGGGTACAGCGTGTGCTTCTGCTCACACACTGGCTGGTTGGAACTGAACCTCGGGGTTCGAGGCGCGGGGGAAGTTGACGTCGGCGCTGAACTCGTAAAAACGAATTCTCACCATTTCATTTCTCCTAATTTTTCCAATCCGTCCCTTCGTAGCGTTCACAAGTATGTGGACGCGTGTTTGCGTGCTTTTCACGAGGTTGGAGCGCGTCTGTGGGAACTTACAGCCCGAAGAGAGTTTGTAAGGTCAGGAAAGGTCACGCTATTGCAACAACTCGACGACCACGAGGGGTGTCCACATACTTTTGGCCACATTGGATGCCACTGGTTCGGCTTTCCCGACCTAACCTCATAAATCCAAAAAGTCCGGAGGAGAAACGTTACGGGTGTTCCTCGTACCCCAGCAGGGATGGGCAGGGGTACCACACAGGTCTAAATCTGATCCTCATTTCTGGTAGGAGTCTGTCAGGAGTTTTGCATGTTCTCTTTACATCTGTCTCATGCAGAAGGTATATTTACTTCTCTAAATCACTCCTAACTATGAGTGAGTGTTCTTCGCCCTTTAAAACCACAAAACTTCCATGTCGTATCCAATTCCCGATCGTATTTCACCTCTCTCCACTCCTGACCCCTCTGACACGTGTGCAGCACCGACCGCTTCTCTTCCCCTGCACCACACGAGTTCATACGGAGATCCGTATTGCGCATGGAGAGTCACGCACCCACCTCGGACCTGTACGGCCATTTTTTCGCCCTTTAAATACACTTACCTTCTTTGTCGTATCCAATTCCCCGATCGTATTTCACCTCTCTCCACTCCTGACCGAGAAGCGTCGTGACTAACACGCCCTCTCCGACACGTGTGCAGCACCGACCGCTTCTTTTATCCAAAGCGACTTACAGTTGTGACAGTATACAGTCTAAGCAATTGAGGGCCTTGCTCAAGGGCCCAACAGTGACAAGCTGGCAGTGGTGGGGCTTGAACCGGCAACCTTCTGATTACTGGACCAGTACCTTAACCACTAGGCTACAACTGCCCTGCTTCTTTTCACCTGCACCAGGCTGGTTCATGCGGAGACCCGTATTGCGCACGGAGAGTCACGCACCCATCTCGGACCCCGCGTCGAGGGCCGCTAAATCACACGACAGTTTGCCGTTTTAATAAAACCCAAAGCTTTTTGGGGTGGGGGGTGGGGGGGTGGGGTTTGGGTTTGTCCCCCTCCCTGATGAGTGCGCTCCTATAAAAGGTGTCCGGCGGTTCCTCTCCGTTACTTTCATCTTCCTAATTAAAGCTCAGACGCTTTATAGATCCTGAGCGCGCTGAGCCGCTTCCAAACATGTGCTGCTAGCTTCGTGTGGAGCGGCTTGTTTACGCCACACACTCCTCTAATAAAACACACACACACACACACACACACACACACACACACACACACACACACACACGCACACGCACACGCACACACACACACACACGGTGTTCGTGGCACGCTAACCAGCTTTCACTAAAAGCTCGAGTGGCACTACAGGACACGTTTTAGTCTCTCTGGCGCCTCCTGCCTGTCCAAGTGTTCCACCATCATCTGGCTGAAGAGAGACGCAGACTAGCACCTGTGGACTAGTCATCAGAAGGTTACTGGTTCATGTCCTACCTGTATATGGGCAAGCCGTAGCCTAGTGGTTAAGGTACTGGGCTGGTAATCAGAAGGTTGATGGGTCAAGTCCCACCACTGCCAGGTTGCCAATTTTGTATCTCCAGTTCACCTCACTTGCACGTCTTTGTACTGTGGGTGGAAACCCACACAGACACGGGGAGAACATGCAAACTCCACACAGACACGACCCTACCTGTGTAAGGGTACCACTGTTGGGCCCTTGATAAAGACCCCTTAACACTGGATTGCTTGAAAGTGTGAAGTCGCTGGCGGATCCTTACAGAGCAGGAATGACACGATATGCTCCATGTGCTCCTCGACCAAACAGCAGTGAGGAGATCCCTTATTGTCCCTTATATAAGCTTTATATCTCTCAATCTGGTCATATCCAATTCCCCACTGCACAACACACGGTCTGGAGAAATCAAGGAGGCCGGATCATCACACGCGTCCAACCTGCCGCCGCTTCTTCAGACATTTATCAGACACTTTTATCAGACACATTTATCAGACACTGAGCAATTGAGGGTTAAGGGCCTTGCTCAAGGGCCCGACAGTGTCAACCTGGCAGTGGTGGGGCTTGAACCAGCAACCTTTTGATTAATAGTCCAGTAGCTTAACCACTAGGCTACATAGCTTAACCCAGAGAGCCGTATAGCGTACAGAGAGCTCCATGTGACCCCCCCCCCCCTCCCCCCCTCAAACATCACAGCGGCGGTGGGGGAGGACGCCGCCCGACCTTCCCTCCATCAAAACAGACAGCACCCAGAAAGTTCCCAAGTTCTTAAAGCTGTAAGCAGAGTGTGTGTGTGTGTGTGTGTGTGTGTGTGTGTGTGCGTGATGATGCCAGTCCTACATAATAACGAACACAAAACAGCTTCTTTGTTTATGTTTATTTATTTTCTTGTTTGTTTATTTTATGAGTAAACATTCTTCATTTCTCAAAGTGCATTAGTAACTTTTTTTTTTTATTCGATTGGCACAAACGAGCCGACGTAGAAAAATCAGACACGCCTCAGCACACCTCCGTAATGGCTTTACAGTTCCTTGGCTTTTTTTTATCCGTGTGCTCCGGTCGCTGATTTGGCATCCGTTCTCCACCCCCCTCACACCCCCCCAGGGATACAAACAAACGAACAAACAAACAAATATACAAAATGATGAAACGAATCAGGGTTAAATCAATCAGAAAAGGCACCTGGTGGCGCGACCTGAACCTGAACACACGGAAGACGTGATTAAATTAATACTACTAATAATAATAGACGAATGTTCGCGCCGTCGGCCGCACAGAACGACAATCAACGGGGGGCGATTAGTGGCTGAAAGTCCTCGTCTGCATAGAAAAAAACGTTCCTGCTCCTCATCGGGAGCTTCGAATGTATGGGCACAAATTCCCACAGACGTACTTCGAATACTTTTGGATAAGTCCCGTGTGTGTAGAATTTTTTTGGGATGGACGTTCTGGCGCCACCTGCTGCTCACACAAGAAACAACACATGAGAGCAAGACTGGGAAACGGCAATTTTCGCGCAGATCTGATGTTAGCGCCAGATCGGAGGGCGTCCCTGTACCCCGTTTCGTTAGCGGTCAGAGCCCCGAATCGTTGTACATGCCGTTGATCAGGTAGTCCACCTGCGTGTAGTCCCTCCTCTTGTAGCTCTCGTAGGCGTGCCTGAGGAACAGCGCCACCGTCACGGTGAAGAACAGCACGCCGAAGATCAGCGCCGCCAGGAGCGAGCTGGTGTTCACCACGTGGCTCGTCAACGACCCGCCCGCCGCCTCCACCACGCCCTCGTCCCTCCCGAACGTCACCTGTACCACGCGCGGGACCGTCGGCGATGAGGTGGAGGACAGGAGCACCGGGATGAAGGTGGTACGGGGGGTGGAAGGTCCCGCTTTGGGAGTGGTGGGCTTCGGTGTGGTCGCCGGTGGAGCCGTGGTGCTGGTGGAAGCTGAGGTAGCTTTAACTGTAGTGCTGGTTGTTGATGCTATGGTGGTTGTCGCCGTGACGATAGTGGTGGTGGTTGTGGTGGAAGTGGTTGGAGTGATCACGGTGGTGGAGCTATTCTGTCCCTGATGGTCATTTTCTACTGATGAAGACATCTGCTGACCCTCTTGTGAAGGAGTATTCTGGTTCCCACTTGAGGAACCAGTTGGCTGCACATGTGGTGAAGAACCACCTGCTTCTCCACCTGGTCGTCCTTTTGGTGAGGAACCACCTGTTTGTTCATCTGGTGAAGAACTATTTTGATGTCCATTTGGTGAAAAACCACCTGGTTGGCCAACCTGTGAAGGACCATCTGGTGTAGAATCACCTGGTTTACCGTCTTGTGAGGAACCACCTGGTTGTTCATCTGGTGAAGAACTATTTTGATGTCCATTTGGTGAAAAACCACCTGGTTGTCCAACCTGTGAAGGACCATCTGGTGTAGAATCACCTGGTTGACCATCTTTTGAGGAACCACCTGGTTGACCATCTTTTGAGGAACCACCTGGTTGACCATCTTTTGAGGAACCACCTGGTTGACCATCTTTTGAGGAACCACCTGGTTTACTGTCTTGTGAAGAACCACCTGGTTGACCGTCTTGTGAAGAACCACCTGGTTGTACGTCTGGTGAGGAACTGTTAGATATCTGAGGTGGGATCGTCTGATGCCCGTTTTCCGTGGACTGGGTCAGGCGTGTCCCCTGTGAGGACCCAGTTGAATGTTCCTCAGGTGAGGAACCAGGGCTTGATGAGGAGCTCTGCTCTGGTTGGAGAATTTTGGAGGAGCTGCTGGTGTTACTGCTGATGTTTGATTCAGGAGCAGGATGAGGAACATGAGCAGTAGCTGATGAGAAGCTTTTAGGCGGAGCTGAGGGACTCGGCTCACCATCCTGAGCGCTCCGTCCTGAAAGGAACAATCGATCGTTATTTCACTTATGATTCCTAATGGCCAAAAGTATGTGGACACCGCTTCCAATCAGCCACACCCACTGTGCATGAAGAACTCCAGCGACCCGCTTCTTTCTAGAAGATGATTGATCAGGTGTCCACATACTTTTGGTGACTGTATGCTGGTATTTCTGACTGGTGTTACGTACCCAGTTCTGCTATGAGCCGATCACACGACGCGTCGTCAGCGCAGTTTAGGAACACACACGTGGACCTCTGATCCCAGAAGAAACCTCGAGTGCAGGGTGCAGAGGGACCTGCAGGGGGCGCCATACATCAATCACATCAACAAAACAGTTCAGCTAAACACAGAACTAACATCACACGCTCATCGGTTCGAATCTCGGCTCTACCATCCGGCCGGGCGGCTAGACGAGCAATGATTGGCTGTTGTTCTTACAGGGAGGGAGCGTGATAGGAAGCTCGTAACCGATGTAATTACGCCCTCTGCTGGCGTCTGCACAGAGACGGGGGATAGTTAGGATCAGGGTGCGGCTCTCTGTACACAAAGCTGATCTGCATATGAACTCGCCTAATGCAGGTGAAAAAATGCAAATGGGTACTGCACTCATTTTTGTGTTCTTATCTGTTCTCTTGGGTTTTAGTCTGTTCTTGTCTGTTCTCATGTGTTCTTGTCTGTTCTCTTATGTGTTCTCATGTGTTCATGTCTGTTCTCTTGGGTTTTAGTCTGTTCTCATGTGTTCTTGTCTGTTCTCTCATGTGTTCTTGTCTGTTCTCTTGTGTTCTCATGTGTTAATGTCTGTTCTCTTGGGTTTTAGTCTGTTCTTGTCTGTTTTCATGTGTTCTTATCTGTTCTCTTGGGTTTTAGTCTGTTCTTGTCTGTTCTCTTGGGTTTTAGTCTGTTCTTGTCTGTTCTCTCATGTGTTCTCATGTGTGTTCTCATCTGTACTTGTCTGTTCTCATGTGTTCTTGTCTGTTCTCTTATGTGTTCTCATGTGTTCATGTCTGTTCTCTTGGGTTTTAGTCTGTTCTCATGGGTTTTAGTCTGTTCTCATGTGTTCTTGTCTGTTCTCTCATGTGTTCTTGTCTGTTCTCTTATGTGTTCTCATGTGTTCTTGTCTGTTCTCTTATGTGTTCTCATGTGTTCATGTCTGTTCTCTTGGGTTTTAGTCTGTTCTTGTCTGTTCTCATGTGTTCTTGTCTGTTCTCTTATGTGTTCTCATGTGTTCATGTCTGTTCTCTTGGGTTTTAGTCTGTTCTCATGTGTTCTTGTCTGTTCTCTCATGTGTTCTTGTCTGTTCTCTTGTGTTCTCATGTGTTCATGTCTGTTCTCTTGGGTTTTAGTCTGTTCTTGTCTGTTCTCATGTGTTCTTATCTGTTCTCTTGGGTTTTAGTCTGTTCTTGTCTGTTCTCTTGGGTTTTAGTCTGTTCTTGTCTGTTCTCTCATGTGTTCTCATGTGTGTTCTCATCTGTACTTGTCTGTTCTCATGTGTTCTTGTCTGTTCTCTTATGTGTTCTCATGTGTTCATGTCTGTTCTCTTGGGTTTTAGTCTGTTCTCATGTGTTCTTGTCTGTTCTCTCATGTGTTCTTGTCTGTTCTCTTATGTGTTCTCATGTGTTCTTGTCTGTTCTCTTATGTGTTCTCATGTGTTCATGTCTGTTCTCTTGGGTTTTAGTCTGTTCTTGTCTGTTCTCATGTGTTCTTGTCTGTTCTCTTATGTGTTCTCATGTGTTCATGTCTGTTCTCTTGGGTTTTAGTCTGTTCTTGTCTGTTCTCATGTGTTCTTGTCTGTTCTCTCATGTGTTCTTGTCTGTTCTCTTATGTGTTCTCATGTGTTCTTGTCTGTTCTCTTATGTGTTCTCATGTGTTCATGTCTGTTCTCTTGGGTTTTAGTCTGTTCTTGTCTGTTCTCATGTGTTCTTATCTGTTCTCTTGGGTTTTAGTCTGTTCTTGTCTGTTCTCATGTGTTCTTATCTGTTCTCTTGGGTTTTAGTCTGTTCTTGTCTGTTCTCTTGGGTTTTAGTCTGTTCTTGTCTGTTCTCATGTGTTCTTGTCTGTTCTCTTATGTGTTCTCATGTGTTCATGTCTGTTCTCTTATGTGTTCTCATGTGTTCATGTCTGTTCTCTTGGGTTTTAGTGTGTTCTCATGATTTCTTGTCTGTTCTCTCATGTGTTCATGTCTGTTCTCTTGCGTTTTAGTGTGTTCTCATGATTTCTTGTCTGTTCTCTCATGTGTTCTTGTCTGTTCTCTCGTGTTCTTGTGTGCTTTCTCATGTGTTCTCGTGTGTTCTTGTCTGTTCTTTTGTGTGTTCTCATATGTTCTCATGTATTGCCTCAAGTGTTCCCTCACGTGTTCTCATCAGTTCTTTCTTGTGTTCTCCCATCTGTTCTTTCACGTGTTCTTGTCTGTTCTCTTGCGTGTTCTCCTGTCTTCTCATATATTCTGTCATGTGTTCTTGTGTGCTTTCTCATGTGTTCTTGTCTGTTCTCTAGTGTTCTCGTGACATGTACACATGTTCTTGCTCCAGGTTGACAGATCCAGATCTCACATCTCGGTCTGATGTCGGTGAAGCTGAACCCCCCCCCCACCCTTAGACGCGGCGTCTCGTTTCCTGTTTCCTGCGCCGTTTCTCCCTGAGCGCGGGCGACAAGTGAAGCGCGACGAGGAAGAAAAACAGACGCCGCCTTTGATGGTCTCCCGGCGACCGCGTGTGTACGAGACACGCCACACCTCGGGGCTCCGACACACTCGGCCCTGATCACGCTCGCGTCTCGACCCCAACACACTGCAAACCCTCAACATCATCGACACCAGCTGAACGCTCGCGTGTGTCTGAAAGAAAGGAATCACTACAGTAACTGTGGGGAGCCGGAACAGCGCAGCCGTCTACTGGGATCTGTGCTGGGATTGTTGACTGTAAGCCAGGCCTTCTCATCCTACATCAGTAGGCACAAATTCTTACAGGCACCTTCCAAAATCTAGAAAAAAAAGCCTTTTTTTAAATAATCTATAAACACAGGAATCACTCCAGTAACTGTGGGGCTCCAGAACAGCGCAGCTCTCTGTACACGGTGCTGGTCAGGCAGGACTGGCTGTGCCTGTGCGGGAGGGAGGGTCGAAAATCTACTGCTGCTGTACAACAGTGACCTCTGCTGGCTGCTCCATGCCCCTGCACTACTGATGGAATAAATTCGGGATGGGGTTTAGGTCAGGTGACCGTGGAGGGAAGTTCACTGGTGTGTAATTCTGACCACAGGAGGGCGCTGTGTGATTGTGCATTGCGTGACTGTAAACGACATTTTCCCCTCAAAAACGTCACGTTGTGCACGTCCAACATAGTGTGTGTGTGTGTGTGTGTGTGTGTGTGTGTGAGTGTGTGTAATGTGGTGTGATGTGTTTATTTATAGCGCAGATTCCAAACATTTCTGACATCCAGATGAACGTGTGTGTGTGTGTGTGAGAACACTTTCTCCAGATCCCACTGAATCCCAGAGGGTTACCAAAGGTCACACACACACACACAGAACCAGGACGACGTGTGCGGTCTGGACGATATAAAATAAACAAACACACACCGCTGCTGATCTTAATTAGAATAAGAGCTCGTCACACACACACACTCACACACACACACACACACACACACACACACACACACACACACACACACACAGACACGGCCCTTTCATGTTAAATGGGAAGCACATGGGCGCTCTGGCAGGCATATGGCTTCAGTGATCCTGCACAGACGCCCCCCCCCCCCCCCCTCCGCTTCAGTCCCGATTCATCCTCCGTAATAAATAAAACACACACCCTCCTGATCCTGACACGCACAACTCCAGACGAAGTCCAGCGCGCTACGGCAACGATCGAACCCGGCGCCGTGGATCCCCCGAATCCCCCAAACACACACAATTTTCCTCCCAATTTAGTCATATCCAATTCCCCCAGTCGTATTTCACCTCTACTGCTAGGTGTGCAGTACTGACCTCTGGTTTTCGGGTTCATACGAAGAGCCGTACAGCGCATGTAGAGTCGCACAACGATTCCCATCATCTCCCACCTTTGCAGCACCATTGATCAGCCAGCAGAGGGCGTAGAGGAACTCCAGCAATTTAGACACTACTCTGACCTCAACCTCAGCGAAGACTTTTGGGATGAATTGGAACAGCAACAGCTGTCTGCTCACCTCAGGAGGGTTGAGCATCATCAGCATCATCGGCGGTGCTGTCGGCCGCTCGGGCGTCCACATACAGACACAATCGAAGTACCACTTCTTCTTATTCACGCCTTATTCACGCCTTATTCACATCATATCCAATTCCCCCAGTCGTATTTCACCTCTACCGCTATGTGTGCAGTACTGACCACTTCTTTTCGGGTTCATATGGAGATCCGTATCGTGTACGGAGAGTCACATAAGCACCATTATCCGCCGTCTCTGTGCAGTGCCATCGATCAGCCAGCAGAGGGCGTTACTGAAGGAGTGGAGGAACTCCAGCGATCTGCACACTTTTGGGATGAATCGGAACAGCAACAGCTCTCTGCTCACCTCCGCGGGGTTGAGCGTCATCGGCGGTGCTGTCGGCCGCTCGGGCGTCCACATACGGACACGATCCAAGTACCAAGTGTAGCCGCTGATTCACCACTTTTTTTATTCATTCCTTCCACTTGTTTTCCCAATTTAGTCATATCCAAGTCCCTAGTCATATTCCACCTCTACTGCTAGGTATGCAGGACCGACCGCTTCTTTTCAGGTTCATACAGAGAGCCGTATAGCGCATGTAGAGTCACACAATTCCCACTATCTCCCACCTTTGTGCAGCGCCACCGATCCGCCAGCAGAGGAATCACTGTGGCATTCCCACCCTCGGACGAGCCAATCACTGTCTGTCTGGCGCGCTAGCGTGTTTATCCGCCGCACTCGTCTCTAACGAACGTATAAAATAAACACGCGAGCGCCGTAACGACTCAGCAGATAAGAGGAGCCCTCACTCAGGTGTCCACATACTTTTGGCCCTGTGATTGTAGAATTACTGTGCCGAGTGCAGAGATGAACTCACACTTAGAAACGTCGCAGTCCTCCGGATTAGTGACGTTGGTCACGTTGGCCACGATGGACGCCGCGCCGCCGCCGCCGCTAACGCCGTGAACGCGGACGTGTGCACACGACAGCAGCAGCAGCAGGACGACGTGCTGGACGCTCATCATGATGATGATGAGAGGGTCAGTCAGAAGATTCCACCATCACACTCCCTGAGACCTGCACACACACACACACACACGGTCAGAATTAAGACATCAAACACTCACGTTCTTTCTCACGTTGTTCATTTTCATCACATCGTTCTTCAGAAACGTTCGTGCACATGCTGGGGAATAAGGGTTCGGAAACCACCTGAACTCATGATGAGCAGCACTGTCCACATACTTACGGTCATATCTGACAGAATTCTAAATACTAAAAGAGGAAAATCCTTCCTCAAACTGTTGCCACGAAGTAGAAGCCGGGTGTCCACATACTTTTGGTCATCAAGTGTGCACACCCACATCTAAGGTCCTGTCCCAGTTCCAGCATGACTGCTAACCTGGGTACTAAACAAGCTCCATTAAAAACGTGGTTTGGTTCGAGGAGTTTGGTGCGGTCTGCACACTGCTCCGACCTCAACCTCAGTGAAGACTTTTGGGATGAACTGGAACAGCAACTGCCCTCTGCTCACCTCAGCAGGGTTCAGAATCATCAGCTGTGCTGGGCGTCCACATACAGACACGATCGACCATGATATGTGTCTGAGGCACTGTGATGGATTGGCGTCCCGTCCGGGGTGCGTTAGTGCATGAAACCGGACCCACAGCGACCCTGTCCATGACATATAAACTTTAAAAATAAATAAATACATAAATAAGTAAATAAATAATCTGATGGTAGTGAATTGAATGAGGAAAATATAGCGAGTAATTCTGCCACCTTGTGGTCAGCGTTGAAATTACAAGAACAGCAAAAAGAAGCGGTGTGTCTGAGGCAACGTGATGGATTGGTGTAATTCCCGGGGTGTGTTAGTCCATGAAACCGGACCCACAGCGACCCTGAGCATGATACGTGAGCTTTAAAAATTAAAATATACAAAAACAAATGGTTTGATGGTAGTAAAATAAAGTATATTTAGCGAGTGATGCTGCCACCTTGTGGCCAATATTAAAAATGACAAGAACAGAAAACAGAAGCGGTGCTGTCGGCCGCTCGGGCGTCCACATACAGACACGATCGGCTTTGTCTGAGGCACCCTGATGGATTGGTGTCCAGTCCAGGGTGCGTTAGTGCATGAAACCAGACCCACAGCGACCCTGACCATGATATGTGAGCTTTAAAAATAAATAAATAGTTCGATGGTGGTGAAGTGAATGTAGTAAATTTACCGTGTTATGCTGCCACCTTGTGGCCAGTGTTGAAATTACAAGAACAGCCCACAATAGCGGTGCTGTGGGTTCCTGCACCGGGAACATTAAAATTTTAATTAATTTCATTTTATTATTTTAATTAATTCATTTGAATTATTTTGATTGATTCATTTTAAGTATTTTATTACTGTTAATTATGTTAATAATAATTAGTTATATTATATTACATTAATTATATTTAATTAATTAATTTTTACCTCAAACGCGCTGGTTCGAGTTTCTACAGAGGAGCGAAAGATTATAATTAATTAGAAATAAATAATAAAAATACACTATTAAAAACAGGCGTTTAATTAATTTTAGGTAATTAATTTTAATTAAATATATTACTGTTAATAATGTCAATTAATTACTTTTATTATATTATATTAATTGTATTAAATTTAATTAATTATTAATTTTCACCCCAAACACGTGTTAGTTTGAGTCGTTTTAGTTCTACAGAGGGGCAAAAGATTAGAATTAATTAGAAATAAATTATTGGTCAATCACTGGGCCAAAAACCTATAAGTCCTGTTACAGAATCATTCATACAGTCCAAGCAACTGAAGTAAGGGCCTCTCTCAGGGGCCCAACAGTGGTGCCAACCCTTGTACTTTACCGGCTGTGCTGCACCAACACTGTCCATAAATCAAAAACCAACAAAATAAACTCATGTCTGATTATTATGTGACACGACTCTTTCTGGACCCCCTTTATCTCCCAGCTTAGTCATATCCAATTCCTAATTGTGAATGCGCTGCTGCTTTCATGACCCCTGGTCTGATCAAGGCTAGTCGGAGCACCACACACCCTGACATGTCCAACACGCCATGACTTCTCATCACCTGCCAGTGTTGGGTTTGCGTACAGAGCCACGATAAGCTGCATGTGAGCCCAGCAGTCATACAGACGCCGTGCGACCTTCCCTCCCTCAAACACGGCCGAATCTCGGACACGCCTGTCTAAAACTGACGAGGGACACGGTATCGATGAACCAGGCTAGCCGATACAGATAACAGAATATATTAGCTTTAAAATAAATACATGAATAAATACAATACAAACAGAAGCGGTGCTGAGCTATTTCAAGACTTTGCTGCCAACGAAGAGTTCACAAGCTCTGCGGACCTGGAGGAACCCCCATGATGCTGCCACCACCATGTTTCACAGCAGGTGGAGTAAGATGCTTTAACGATTTCCTCTAACGAGGCTCTACACCAAAAGAACGATCAAGAGCTGACAGAGATCCAGGACGTCTGATGGTCTGGTTAAAGAAATATCTCCATAACCCTTGACTTCAGGGCACAACTCTTCCACCAGGACCAGGGACTGGGTTCCTACCTGCCTCAGAAAGCAAAGTTCATCCAGAAAAGTTCACTGAAGTTCATCCAGCCAGAACGTTTTCCTCCTCACACACTCGATCATTTCAGTTCTGAGGAGGACGAGGAAGTTAACACGCCAGAAAGTAAACACAGAGCCGCCACTCCCAAAATCCTTCTGGAACACGCGCACACACACACACACACACACAGGTTCCAGGATCTGCGCACGCACACACACACACACTCTGGACTCAGAAAGTATTCACACCCCGTGGTGTTCTGCACACGCCGTGTTGTGATCATGTGATGATCCAGCTGGGGTTAGAACATCCCGAACCTTTCACTAAAACGACTCCAAGATTGTTTACATCGTTTGGCCTCCAAATTCATAAAACCGTGATAAGCCTGAACGTCCTTCGCTTGTGACTCACTTCTAACACCGAGAACCTTCCCGTCTTCTCTCTGCTTACTGCAGAAATCGTAAAACATCCACGTTTTAGTGTCACTTATACAATCGAACCGAGAGCTGACGGTCCTGCCAGCGTTTGGTGCCAGTGAGATATAAAGCCGCGTATCGTCTCTGTACTGGCGGTGATAAACGTTACGGTTAATTAATTACAGCAGGAACTGGTAGCATGTACAGTTTAAACTGCAAAGGTCCCAGGATTGAACCTTAAGGGACTCCACAGGTAACTTACAAGCGACTTACAGTACTGACAGTATACGGTCCAAGCAATTGAGGGTTAAACAGTGGCAACCTGGCAGTGGTAGGGCTGGAACCAGCGACCTTTTGATTACTAGTCCAGTACCTTAACCACTAGGCTACAACTGCCCATAGTTTGAAGCACAGTTAGCACACCAGAGCTGACCTCTCGAGCTCATGACACGCCTGATACAGACGACGATCGGCTCGTCCGAGGTCAGGAGTGCCGTAGTGGTTGGGAGAAAATGCAAAAAAAAAAGACTGGATGGCCAAAGTCCTGCAATAAAGAGTCTCCCCGTGGACCCCCCATGAAACTCACTCGATTCTATACACCTGTTAGGGATGGGTGGGGTTAAACGCATTACCTCAATATTTAAGAAGGGCGTCCACTTACTTTTGGCCGTCAGGTCAGGTACAGAACTGGCAGCTCTGTGTAGAATCAAAACACAGAGCAAACAAAACGAAACTTTATATTTAATCTGCCAGTGCAGGAGGTACAAAGTACAAACTTACCTTACTGAAACCAGTCAAACCAGTTCAACACTCAGATTCTCTAATCTGGAAAAAACTGGATAAATAAAGCTTCAGCAGCAGCACTGAGGCCAAAAGTATTGGGACGCCCATTCATTCTAATGACTGAATTCATGTGTTTCAGCCAGAACAGTTACTAACAGCTGTAATAAATCGGTTACATAATTGGCAAGCCGTAGCCTAGTGGTATTGGACCAATAATCAGAATGTTGCCAGTTCAAGTCCCACCACTGCCAGGTTGCTGCCCTTGACCCTCAATTGCTCAGATTGTAACTGTAATGTAAGTGACTTTGAATAAAAGGCGTCTGCTAAATGCTGAATATATAAATATAATATATGCATCTGACTTTGCAGCAGCAGTTTAGGGAAGGCCCTTTCCTGTTCCAGTATGAGTGAGCTCTATAAAGACATCAGTTCAAAAACTATGGAACTCCAGTGACCTGCACAGAGCCCTGGGAACACCAACTGCTCTACCATGCTGTCACTGTTTTGTCTGAATGGGCACAAATTCCCATACACCGACATACACTTTTATCCAAAGTGACTTACAGTACTGTAATGGTATACAGTCTATACAATTGAGGGTTAAGGGCCCAGCGGTGGGGTTTAAACCAGCGACGTTCTGTTACTAGTCCAGTACCTTAACCAATAGGCTTTGACAGTTCGCCTTTATAAATAAAGAAAATGAGCCTGTCCGGGAGTGGATGAATCTGAAATGTTTCACGGTGGCTCGGTGGGTAGCACTGTCGCCTCACAACAAGAAGGTCCTGGGTTTGATCCCCAGACGGGGCGGTCCTGGTATTTTGTGTGGAGTTTGCATGTTCTCCCCGTGTCTGCGTGGGTTTTCCTCCGGGAGCTCCGGTCTCCTCCCACAGTCCTAATTCACTAAAGTGAATTAGTGAATGAGTGAGTGTTATTACCTGCAGGTTGAGAGGACAGATGATTCCCACTCCAGCATTAAGAGAAAATACCACCCTAACACCCGATCATGGACCCCCAGGGGCCCCGGACCCTGGGATTCAAACCTGGAACCTACCTGATGTGATGTGTTGTCAGTTTTATTAATAAAAACAGTTCTACTTGGTTTGTAAATGGTTATAAAGGAATGAGTGCAGAGTTTCTAATACTAACTTGTGAGTTACAAGTCAGATCCATGATGTTCTTTGGATTAAAAACTATGTAGATAATGAAAACCATTCGTGTTCTTTAAAGAAAAGCTGGTACCAGTGAAATAAATGTATTTATAAAATGAACACATTAGGTTTTTAGGTGTAAAAAGTTTAAACACCCCTGATTAAATTCCTTTAAACCAGCTGGTATTGGTCTAAACAACCACAAAACACTAATTATTACATTAATAAATGTAAAATGCATTTGAATTGTACATGTGAAGCGAATAAACTAATAAAAATAAAGTAAATAAAGGAGTTTCTTACCTAAATGAGCCGCCTGTGTGTCTCTGTAGGTTCATGTAAATTAACTGTATCTGAACACTCTATTACACTGCTAATGCTAATGCTAACCAAAGCGGCTACACTTAATTACAGACGAATTCTTATTAAATTTCAGACCTGATGTTTTTTATTATTTTATTTCTCTGGACTTTTAATTAAACGTGCTGAGCTGCGTTTCCTCCCCGCTGCTGTTACCATCTCTACTGACTGAGCGCTGTTAGCTTTAGCATTAGCTTTAGCAATAACTGTAACTCAACTATGCTAAGCTAACCGTTAGCAAACATGCCACGACCGAAAGCTTTCGGTTAAATATTATAAAATTCAAAATAAAAGTCACCATATAACTCAATCAATCAGTTTTATTATCCTGAAGTCCGGGTATCCAAACTCACTCACTCACTTTCTTAAACGCTTATCCAATCAGGGTCGCGGGGAGGGGGTGCTGGATCCTATCCCAGCTTTTCAATGGGCGCAAGGCACACAGTAACACAATGGACGGAGCACCAGTCCATCGCAGGGCACGCACACGCGCACACGCGCACACACACACACACACACACACACACACACACACACACACACACACACACACACACAGGGCAATTTAGTGTCTCCAATTATCCTGACTGCATGTTTTTGGACTGTGGGAGGAAACCGGAGCTCCCGGAGGAAACCCACACAGACACGGGGAGAACATGCAGACTCCACACAGAAAGGACCCGGACCGCCCCGCCTGGGGATCGAACCCAGAACCTTCTTGCTGTGAGGCGACAGTGCTACCCACCGAGCCACCGTGCCACCCTGTATCCAAACTGATGCTCTATTTTTGACACATTATAAGAAAAACAGTTCATTGGAAAAGACTATTATTATGATTGGAAGAGCTGAAGGTAAAAGAGGAAGAGGACGGCCACCAACAAGAAGGATGGAGACAATTAGAGGAACAATAAACAAGCCATTTAGATGCCTAGAAATCCGAATAGAAGACAAATGTTCTGGATAAACACAATCCAGACAGAATTTGGGATCCATTTGAGGGCAAATATTTATAATAATAATAATGATGATGATGATGATGATGATGATGATGATGATGATGATGATGATGATAATAATAATAACAACATTTTCGTCATTTAGCAGACTCTTTTGTCCAAAGCAACTTACATTATACAGTCTAAGCAACACAGTGGCAACCTGGCAGTGGTGGGGCTTGAAACAGCGACCTTTCGATTACTTAAACACTAGGCTACTAATGCCATAATATTAATAATAATAATAATAATAATAATAATAATAAATATAAATATAAAATAATTACTACTACTACTACTAATAATAATAAATATAAAAATAATAATGATAATAATAAATATAATAATAATAATAACAATAATAATATTAATAAATTAATAAATATAAAAATGATAATGATGATAATAATAATAATATTAATAATAATAATAATAATGTTAATAATAATAATAATAAATATAAAAATAATAATAATAATAATTAATAATAATAACAACAATAATAATAACAATTAGGGCTGGACTAGTAATCAAAAGGTCGCTGGTTCAAGCCCCACCGCTGCCAGGTTGCCACCGTTGGGCCCTTGAGAAAGGCCCTTAACCCTCAATTGCTTAGACCTTTGTATACTCTCACAGTACTGTTAGTCTCTTTGGATAAAGGCTTCTCCTAAATGCTGAAAATGTAAATGTAATTGTAATAATAATAATAATACATTTTCATTTTTTCACACTAATTTTCCTGGCCAGGGTCACGGTGGGTCCAGAGTTCCTGAAATCACACGATGCAATTAATTACTACAACACGGACAGGATGAAATTTTCCATAAATAAAATTAAATGATGGTGATGATGATTATTATTGTTATTATTAGTGATAGTACTACAGTAGTATTGAGACGCTACCGACTATATTAAAGGATAGTTATAGCTTTTATTATGAAGGTTTACCGGAAACGCACCATCAATCCTCCGCTGTTGTTTTGCTGAGCGAAACCAGATTTAGTCTGAGTTTAAATAAATAAAAACATTAAAATTAAAAATGATCAAAGCGATTCTGATCTTTAATAATCATGGCAAACCGAGACTCATCAGATTCTATCAGTACTTTGTAAGTATAGTTTTATATTTGTGTTATTTTATCATGTTTTTACAGCTGATTGAAGATTGTAATTTAGATTTAATTATTTATTTGAATATTTACTAGATTACAGTGAGATTACAACATTTAATCCTGTTAAAGTTAATTCTACATGATGTGAACTGAGCTTGATTATTCATGATTGATAATAAACGATGTTTTGTCTGAACATCAAATAAAATCAATATTAAAATGTTCTGAAAATCCTGAAGCTTCCTGATGTTCTCAGCATCAAAATAATAAAACAATTAAATAATAAAACAAGCAAAAGAATCGCAGCAACATCTGTAACATCACTATCAGTACAGCTGATCTCAGCACCACTCGGAACGTTCACTGAACCACAGATCGTCCCCAGACAGGAGCGCTTACACAGAGCCCTGAGCTCCACCGGAGACCTGTGAGATGAATTGGAATGCTGATAGCGAGTCAGGCGGGTGTCAAGATCTTGTGAAAAGCCTTCACAGAAGAGTGGTGACTGTTATAGATGCAGGGAGGTGGGGGTGCAGACTTTTGGCCATATGGTGTGCATTTGATGGAATTCCTCTTCTCGTGTGTGTGTGTGTGTGTGTGTGTGTGTGTGTGTGTGTGTGTGTGTGTGTGTGTGTGTGTGATTGAGGCGGAGGACATGCAGCAGCAGATCATCAGAGAGACGTTTCACCTGGTGTCCAAGAGAGACGACAACGTCTGCAATTTCCTCGAAGGCGGCAGGTACGTAGGGCAGCTGTAGCCTAGTGGTTAAGGTGCTGGTCCAGTAATCAGAAGGTTGCCGGTTCAAACCTCACCACTGCCAGGTTGCTGTTGGACCCTTGAGCAAGGTCCTTAACCCTCAATTGCTTACTGTCGTGTCACAGTACTGTAGGTCACTTTGGATAAAGGCGTCCGCTAAATGCTGAAAATGTAAACGAAATCCTGCCTCTAGTGGTCACAATGTGAACTGCAGAAGCTGCTCGGTTTCTACCGCTAGTACCTCTGTGTCAGTTAATTGCCTGGCCTGGCTGGTAGCACAGCTGCTGATCACATCCATTATACTGAACCTGGTGGAAAACGCTGGAACCGAAGCTGCAGGACGTCACCCGTCAGTAAACTTTATAATCTTTACGTTATTTTCTGTCTGATTTCAGTCTGATCGGCGGTTCGGACTATAAGCTGATCTACAGACACTACGCCACGCTCTACTTCGTCTTCTGCGTCGATTCGTCCGAGAGTGAACTCGGAATCCTCGATCTCATACAGGTAATCTAAATCTACACGTTCTTTTCTGGGGTTTTCCTGCAGTTTAGTCATTTCCAATTCCCAGTCGTTCATGCACTGGTGTTTGCACAACCTTTGATTCAAACAAGGAGAGTCAGATTGACACGTGTCCAGTCTGCCGCCGCTTCTTATCACCTGTCAGTGTTGGGTTCTCACAGAGAGCCGTATCACGTACGGAGAGTCACGCTAAGCACCCATACCCCCCCCGCCCCCCCTCCTTCCCAGGAGGCTGGACCAAGCCTGGAGGTCTCGTGATGTTTGACCTCTTTTGAACACGCCCGATTGTGTTTGTCTGGACGCTCGCTCAGGCTCCTGTTCCTCTCAACCTAACTTCCTCCCCAACCGCTTCAGTCCCAGCACCCTGACCCAGACAGTCACCCCCCCCCCCAGACACGCAGGCATCTTTTCACCAGAGGTCTCACGGAGAGCAGTGTAGCGCACTGAGAGTCATGCACTACTGTTTGTGAATCGTTCATCTCTCGTGCAGTTGCCTCGACCAGCCAGCAGAGGTGCGGACTAATCGATAGTGGGTGAAATCAAGAGCTGGAGATTCCAGAACCTAAAACCCGTCTGGTTCCTCTCTTGTTCCACCCAGTTCTGATCCTACCAGCAGGAATCGAGATTTTTCCAGTCTATAGGTTCCCTCTGTAGCCTCAGAATGTTGATCTTGGGGATTCTGAGATGCTGTTCCGCTCATCGTGGTTGTAATAAACGGTTATTTCACCATTCGGCCTTGACTTTCTCGTCAACAGGACATTTCTGCTCACAGAACTTCTGCTCACTGGATGTTTTTTGTATATAATTTGCTCCATTTTGTGTAAACTGTGACTGCCATTTAATACAAACCAGCCGGGCTTCCACCAGCGACCATGCCATGCTCAAAGTCACCCACCAATGACCACGCCACGCTCGTGACTCGTGCCTGTTAT
The DNA here is from genome assembly GCF_030014385.1 of Trichomycterus rosablanca. Lineage (NCBI taxonomy): Eukaryota > Metazoa > Chordata > Actinopteri > Siluriformes > Trichomycteridae > Trichomycterus > Trichomycterus rosablanca. The sequence goes on from NC_085995.1 coordinate 822,246, forward strand.
GATTTTGTACCTTAAACTGATTTTTCTGAAACAATCAGTAAAATTTGATACACTCTTGATGCTACGTGCTACATTTAATGACGTTCTGTGCTGCAGGTCTTCGTGGAGACGCTGGATAAATGCTTCGAGAACGTCTGTGAGCTCGACCTGATCTTCCACATGGATAAAGTGAGTCTCATTTCATTCTAATAACGTGCAAGACCTCGGCATCACTGTTGGCATCCATAAAAAAAAGTCAGAAGTGTTTGGCGTGATGATGCCTCACAGTAGCGCTTTATCTATTCTTCTATCACAGTTCTTCTGCTGCTTGTTCCTTTCCTGTGCTGGCCGAGGAGAGCTGAGACTATCACCCGCCCCTCCGAATCTCAGAGAGAGAGAGAGAGAGAGAGAGAGAGAGCGTCCTGCTATAAAAGCCACAAATACTGCTAGTGCAGGAGCATCGACCCGCCAGCAGAGGTCGCACTTGTACAGCCACTAATGCCAGTTTGTCATCTTTTGATTGAATGGGCACAAATTCCCACACTTTTCTAAGTAGAGTGGCTGTTGTTCTACATATATAGTCAGTATACAGTCTAAGCAATTGAGGGTTAAGGGCCTTGCTCAAGGGCCCAACAGTGGCAACCTGGCAGTGGTGAGGCTTAAACCAGCAACCACCTGATTACTGGACCAGTACCTTAACCGCTAGGCTACAGCTTAATACCATCTGTATTTCAAACGGGTCCAGTTCATGGTCAGGCGTCCAAATACTTTTGGTCATACAGTGCATTTCTGAACAAGATCAGTCATGTTACTGTATACGCTTTAAACTTTGCGGCAACAGTTTAGGGAAGGTCCTTTCCTCTATCAGCAGAGCCAGAAAGACGTGACCTGACCTCAGCCCGTCTCACCACCGCTGGGACGAACTGGAACGTCGATCGATTCATGAGCCGAACTTTCTTCGCCAACACCAGCGCCTGACCTCACGAACATAACGGGCACAAATTCCCACAGTATTCCTTTAACAAGCGTTCCTAGAAGAGTGGAACCTCCATACTGGGATTTCCAACCAGCGAATAATCAGGCGTCCACATAATTCTGACCACGTACGGTCGTAAAATACTTAGTTTTCTGATCATTGGCTGATTTTTTTTGTCTTTGTCATTGTTACTCGAACAAAAAAGTGTCATGTGACCGTGAGATCAAAACTGCTGCGTGTTTTATAGACCCTCTGCAGTGGATTGTGGGTAATTTATGATCTATCTAATCTAACACGAGGGTTTATGATGTCCGTTATGGGAAGTGTTTATCACGCTTAACGACCTGTGTGGAAATGAAAAGTTTACACACCCCTGGTCTGACGCCGGCTGTCGATTCTGCGTCAAATTGACGTGGCACATCTCGTCCTGCCAGACTCCCAATCTGTCTGATCACGAGGACACAGCTCTCACCCATCTTTACTCAGATTTAGGACTGGGGTCCAAAATTATAGCTGATCTTCTTTTGGTGAAGCCGACGCTTCTTTTCTTTCCTGCTTTTGCATCTCGCAGACACTCAGCAGCACTGGAATGAATTGGAACACCAACTGAATGGGCATAAGTTCCTGAATGGATACAGATTTTTTTGAGAAGCCTCCTCAGAAGAGGTCACATAGAGTTCATGCTACTTTAACACCGTTTGTTTTTCAAATAAGACGTCCGACAAGCTCACGGTCGGGTGTCCAGATACTTTTGGCCATGTAGTGTGTATCACATGAATAAATCTGTAGTTGATCCTGCTCTGATTCTCTACATGCTGTTGTAACAGGGGGGTGTAAACTTTTATAACCGCTGTAATTAAACTCAGATAAGGAAGACATTATATTCTTGTTTAACGTGTGTGTGTGTGTGTGTGTGTGTGTGTGGCAGGTACATTATATCCTACAGGAAGTGGTGATGGGAGGGATGGTTCTGGAAACCAACATGAATGAGATTGTAGCTCAGGTGGAGCTTCAAAACAGGATGGAGAAATCAGAGGTGAGAAGGATCATCAAATTACGAGCCCAACTCAGTAAAGTGTGCGGTGGTCCAACTGAACTTGCTTAGAAATACGCTGTTCCGAGATCTCCACGATTAAGAAGCGTAATGAAACAATATAGACGTGCAGCACGGCGCCGGTGCTGCTGTGGTACCATCAAAGCTTTACACAGTGAACAAACCAGCTTTTAGTTTTGTACCAGTTTTAAGTATCACCAAACTTTGGATGATTTGGGTCGTGGAAACTTTGATCTTTTATTTGAAAGCTCTACAATCGTCCTCTGACGGCTGCAGACGGCATTTTTTAAGACGGCGCTTAATGCCGCCGACGGGTGACCGGAGCAGATACGACTGAGGTCCTGCACACAGCGAGTCGTGCTGAGGGAATCATATGAACGCGAGACGTTGTAGAAATTAAAAAGAATCATTTATAAACAGTTTTAAACACCATGAACCAACTTTAAATATTGATGTCATCGACTAGGTCAACCAATCGCGGCAAACCTATTTTTATTACTATTATTATGTAAAGCTATTATTATTGTTAATATTATTATTTTATTATTAATTCTTTAATTATTAAAAATATTATTATTACGATATTATTATTAATATTGTTATTAATATTATTGTTTGTTGTTATTATTATTATGTTTTTATTATTATTATTATTATATTACTATTATTTATTATTATTATTAATATTTATAGTTATTACTATTATTTATTATTATTTATTATTTTTATTATTATTATTATTATTATTATTAGTGTGATTGCCTATGGGCAAGCACACTATTGTTATCCGTTAGTCATATTATTATTATTTTTTTTCTTTTTATTATTCCACCACTTTCGTCGCCGGCTATCTCGCCCCGCAGTTTTCGAGATATCGACACTGTTCCAACGCCAAATCGTCCGGCCTGTTGGTGCGACGCGGGCTTGTATACAGCTTTCGGATCCGCCTGCCCGTTCGCCCGCCACGCCCTCTTTTGTAGCGATTTTTTTCCCATAGACTTCCATTCATTTTCAAAAAAATTTTGAGATATCGATGCCGTTCCAACTCTAGATCGTCCGGCCCGTTATTGGCATCACTTATTGAAAAAAAGTTTTTTGATCCGCCCGTCCGTTCACCCGCCACGCCCGCTTTTGTACCGATTTTTGGTCCCATTGACTTCCATTCGTTTTCTTTGAATGGTTGTTGAATGGTTATTTCTATAACGTTTATTTAACCTGTAAGAGTCCCATTCACTTCCATTCATTTTTTGAAAGTTTGAGATATCAACACCGTTCCAACTCTAAATCGTAAAGCCCCCTGATGTAACCCCGACTCAGATACAGTTTTGGGGATTCGAACCCACACCCACCTGCCACGCCCGTTTTCCGGCTCCATTCACTTCCATTCATTTTTTGAAAGTTTGAGATATCAACACCGTTCCAACTCTAAATCGTAAAGCCCCCTGATGTAACCCCGACTCAGATACAGTTTTGGGGATTCGAACCCACGCCCACCTGCCACGCCCGTTTTCCGGCTCCATTCACTTCCATTCATTTTTTGAAAGTTTGAGATATCAACACTGTTCCAACTCTAAATTGTAAAGCCCCCTGATGTAACCCCGACTTGGGTACAGCATGGGGATTCGAACCCACACCCACCTGCCACGCCCGGTTTTTGGTCCCATTCACTTCCATTCATTTTTTGAAAGTTCGAGATATCAACACCGTTCCAACTCTATATCGTAAAGCCCACTGATGTAACCCCGACTCAGATACAGCATGGGGATTCGAACCCACACCCACCTGCCACGCCCATTTTTGAGCTCAATTCACTTCCATTCATTTTTTGAAAGTTCGAGATATCGACGCCGTTCCAACTCTAAATTGTAAAGCCCACTGATGTAACCCCGACTCAGGTACAGCATGGGGATTCGAACTCACGCCCACCTGCCACGCCCGGTTTTCTGCCCCATTCACTTCCATTCATTTTTTGAAAGTTTGAGATATCAACATTGTTCCAACTCTAAATCATAAAGCCCACTAATGTAACCCCAAAATGGGTACAGCATGGGGATTCGAACACACGCCCAACTGCCACGCCCGTTTTTCAGCCTCATTGACTTCCATTCATTTTTTGAAAGTTTGAGATATCAACGCCGTTCCAACTCTAAATCATAAAGCCCACTGATGTAACCCCGACTAAGGTACAGCATGGGGATTCGAACCCACACCCACCTGCCACACCCGTTTTTTGGTCCTATTCACTTCCATTCATTTTTTGAAAGTTTGAGATATCAACGCCGTTCCAACTCTAAATTGTAAAGCCCACTGATGTAACCCCGACTCAGATAAAGCATGGGGACTCGAACCCACACCCACCTGCCACGCCTGTTTTTTTGTTCCATTCACTTCCATTCATTTTTTGAAAGTTTGAGATATCGACGCCGTTCCAACTCTAAATCGTAAAGCCCACTGATGTAACCCCGACTCAGGTACAGCATGGGGATTCGAACCCACGCCCACCTGCCACGCCCGTTTTTCGGCTCTATTCACTTCAATTCATTTATTGAAAGTTCGAGATATCAACGCCGTTCCAACTCTATATCGTAAAGCCTACTGATGTAACCCTGACTTGGGTACAGCATGGGGATTCGAACTCACGCCCACCTGCCACGCCCGTTTTTCGACTCCACTCACTTCTATTCATTTTTTGAAAGATCGAGATATCGACGCCGTTTCAACTCTAAATCGTAAAGCCCACTGATGACACCCCGAGTTGGATAAAGCATTGGGATACGCACGCCCGCCCGACCGGCACACGGCAATCACACTCGCATTTTCTCCGGAAATGCACTCTCTAGTTAATTATTGTTATTATTATTTGTATTATTATTATTTTTATTATTATTATTATTTTTATTATTATTGTTATTATTATTGTTATTATTAAGTGCTATCAGATCGATTTTGTCCCCTGTTGACCTCATGATGTTTTAAATTCTAAACTGGTCGGTCAGGTGGCACCACTGAAACTGGGTATGTTAATAATACCGCTGTGCCACCCGGGCACCTCAAACTCCAAAAACTGATCCTACCAAGAGACTGTAACACTCGGTTCACTCATGTGATGTAGAAATGATACACCAGCACTAGTACACATGAAGCTAGGATACACACACACACACACACACACACACTGATCTTTAGCCAGTTCCCTCAGTGTAGTTCTTTATTAACCTGGAATTACTACTGCATCCTGGTCGGGTGGTAAACTGGCACCACACAGAAACACCGGGCACACGTCAGGAATACATCCAGAACAGCCTGGTACTCACTCACACACACACTCACACACTCACATCCACACTTCCATCACTGCCACCATGTGTTGTCCGTTGCTATAGAAACCATATCAAACCTGCTGGCACGTGAACAGTCTGATAAGCTCTTTACTGCGTCCCCTTCCGTCAGTCTGTTACCCGGAACCGTAAACGCTCGATCATAAACGTTACGGGGTCGTGAAGAGTTCTCCAGTAAACGCACACCACGTTCCGTAAAACACATTCATGTTTATATAAGGAACAAAGTCACGCAACAGACGTATCACTCTCATAAACATCATCATTCCTTCCTGGTTAAATAAAGGTTAATAATAAAATAAAATCATTACAGTCAGGCAGCATCTTAAAGGTTCTACAGGGACACTATGCCGTGTGTGTGTGTGTGTGTGTGTGTGTGTGTGTGTGTGTGTGTGTGTTTAGGCGGCACGTGAGGCCGTCTGAAGTTCAGGGTCCATAAGCATGTAAGCAGAGATGAAGAACATCACACCACAAAGTGGATTCTGTTTCCTTTAGTTTTAATTCTAAGCAATTGAGAGCTCAGGGCCTCACTCAGGGGCCCAACAGGGGCAGGTGGGCAGTGGTGGAGCTTATGATCACTAGTCCAGTACCTTAACCGCCGGGCCACTGCTGGTCTCCTTTAAATTCACAATTTCCAGTCACCACTGTCAAGACTTGTGTTTGAGTCTCAGGGGTGCCACAGGACTGGTCAGGGTCTCTGGGGGTCCAGTCCCACAGGAATGACAATCTAACACATGGATTAGCCAATCACGTCTACATAGGGCCGCTGAGATTCGAACCTTACTAGCAAATAATAGACTAGATTTTTTGGTTGGCGGGTATGGTCACGATTAGCCGTGTCTGAGAGAGAGAAGGTCAGAGTGGTGGAGGGATGCTGGGAGCAGGGCGTGGCCCTCCCTAAAAACGATAAACGTTTGTTCACGTGTTAATCGTTTGTTGTTGTTTTTGGCAGGGTGGTCTCTCCGCTGCTCCGGCGCGAGCCGTCTCTGCCGTCAAGAACATGAACCTTCCCGAAATCCCTCGCAACATCAACATCGGCGACATCAACATCAAAGTCCCGAGCCTGTCCCCGTTCTGAGCCCGTCCACCCCCGGCTGATCCGGGTCCCTGGACCACCTTCGTTTCATTTCATTCCTTTTTTATTCCTAGAATGTTTCTGACCTCCAGCGGACGCTTTTCACTTCTTTTTTCCCAGTCTAGTCGGGCCCCGCCCTGGCCATCACGTGACCCAGAGGGCGACGCCCAGTTCGCCTCCCTCTCTCAGGTCCACAGCTGAGATCCGAATTCGAGAGCTCGAGGGTCTTACAGTGATCGCTTTTATCCAGAGTGACCAACAATTATCTTTAAATACAGTTTAAGGTTAAATACAATTGAGGGTTGAGGGCCTTGCCCAGGGGCCCAGCAGTGACAACTTGGCTGTGGTGGGGCTTGAACCAGCAACCTTTTGGCTACCACTGTCCAGCTTTAAGTCGTTAGTCTAGTTCCCTAAGGTCGGAACACATGATATATCCAGGTGGGCTGGATAACAGCGGCCTCTGCTGGCTGCTGGAGGTACTGCACAGAGACGCTGAATAACGGAGAGCAGTGCCTGACTCTGTGTGTGATCAGAGATATATAACCAGGGGAAGTGGATACGACTAGATTGGGAGAAAAAGGGAAAAATACAGAAATAGAATTTAAAAATAAATCAAATAAAGCCAAACATTCTCAGAGGTCCCAACATTCCCGGATGTGTAGAATTACAGGATGCACATTTTACTGCGAATTATGACATCATCAACTGTACATGTTATTTATGTTGTACCTAATAATAAAGTTAAGTTTTTTGTTCAAAGCTCGTGTTTTATTATTTAGTGCGATTCATGAAGAGGAAACACGTGCTGACCACCTGCATTTTACTTTTGACTGAATCCACCTGCTGTCATTTATATAAAGTTCGAGCACCGATGGGTAAGAAGGCGTGGCTCGTAGGTAAGGTGCTCAGGAGGGTTGAGTTCAAGGTTCAGGTGAAACACTGGGTGCAAGACTGGATGCCAGTCATGTCTGTCTAGACGCCCGGCTGGCTAATGGCTAAACCAGCATCTCAGCTTTAATATGATTTTGGTCCCTTTCTCAGTCCTTAATCTGGTTCTGATCCCTTTTCTTAGTCCTTAATCTGGTTCTGATCCCTTTTCTCAGCCCTTAATCTAATTCTGGTCCATTTTTCAGTCTTTAATCCTGTTCTGGTCCTTTTCTCAGTCTCTAATCTGTTAATGGTCCCTTTTCTCAGTCCTTAATCTGGTCCTGGTCCCTTTCTCAGTCCTTAATCTGGTTCTGGTCCCTTTTTCAGTCCTTAATCTGGTTCTGGTCCCTTTCTCAGTCCTTAATCTGGTCCTGGGCCACCCGAGCGCCTAAAACTGGAGTTTTTTCAGGATTTTTTCCCGATTTAGTCATATTTAATTCCCAGTTGTGAATCTTTTGCCACTTGCACAACCGATATATGATCCAGGAGCCGGATCACCACATTCGAGTTCCTACAGAGAGACGTATCGCGTACAGAGAGCTCACGCAGATCACATCACAAATCATTATTATTATGCATTTAATCCTCGGGCGAGTACTCAGGAGTAAAACATTCTAGCTACTGTATCTGCCGGTCAGGCGTCCACACAGACACGATTGCAATGTTTACATGGGAAGATTGGTTGAACAGTCTAGCCGTTGTGTAAAACTGCACCAGATCAGGAACACGGACCAGAACGATCAGCCGTGGCGACGCCTAAATATGGGAGCAGGAAGAGAAGAAAAAATATCAGTTTTTAATAATCTCCTGTGTTTGAACATCAGTCCGAGCGTGTGATTTATGACGGCCAGTAAAAGGCGTTTTCACGGCCGCGCGTTTATGATCTGACGGCGATGTGATAAGATAATTAGACATCAAAGGTCAGAGCTGATCTGATAAGATGTGCAGTGTCAGTCTGATGTTCCTCTAAATCTCTTTTATCAGATCTTCTCTGCTCCTGCCGTCTCTGTGCTGCTCAGTTTGGGTTTTTTATCCAGTGGTGGACAGTGGACCCCCCACACTGACCGAAGGAACCGCTTCTTTTCACCTGTCAGGGGCGGGATCCCCCTGTGCAGGGGCCTCGCCCGGCCAGCAGAGGTCACACTTGAACCAGAGACTCCCTCCCGCTACAGACACGCAGCCTATCGATAGTGTGTCTGTGTAGGCGCCCGACGGCTGATAGCACAGCTGAGATCTGAACTCAGCCCTGGTGCTCCCAAGTGCCCTGGTGCTTAACGTATTTTAAATACACCTGTTAGTAAAAGGTGTGGCTAAAACACCTGAACTTCTATCATTTTTGTTGTTTACCACCACTTTATCCTGGTCAGGGTTGCGATGGGTCCGGTTCCCTTTATTACCAGACACATACAAATACATACGTATCTGTGTATAGACGCCTAACCGGCTGATAGCACCACAAGTATTAAAAGTGACGTTATTTATAAAGAACTGATCAGAACGAGATAAGACTGAATATGTTCGATATAAATAGACGCAGATCTTTTATAGAGCGTTATTCAATAAATCTGAATCTGAGAGTGAAGCATCATGGGAAACACTGATAACAGTTGCTCAACATCGTGACGACGTGTCGTATGATCACGGATCACGTTTATATTCTCTTCATCATCTGATTTCCTTCACGTGTCCCCAAAATAATGACTAATAACGACCTGGTCCTTCTCTTAGACCTAGATCTGATTTCTGTCTCAGAACTTAGTCTTTAAACCTGTTCTCATTCTGGTTCTGCTTCCTGTTTTAGTCCTGAATGCAGTTCCGGTCCAGTCCATGTGTCAGAGATCACAGACAAGATCTACTGGATCCAGGACAGTACTGATCACAGTCTCAGTCAGTGATCTGGTTATTGTCTCAGGGCTTAATCTGGTTCTGGTCCATGTTTCAGTCCTCACTGCAGTTCTAGTCTTTATGTTAAGGAACAAGACCTGAGAAAGAAACCAAAACTGACTTCAGGTCTGATCTGGATTAAAAGTGGATCAGGGCCAGTAGTAGTTATTGGTTTAGTCCTTAATCTGGTTTGTATCTCTGGCCTTAACACAGTTCTGGTTTTTGTTCCAGAACTTAATCCTTAATCCGGTTCTGATCCCTTTTCTCAGCCCTTAATCTGGTTCTGGTCCCTTTTCTCAGCCCTTAATCTGGTTTGTATCTCTGGCCTTAACACAGTTCTGGTTTTTGTTCATCCTTACCCTTGTTGTTAATCCTTAATCCAGTTCTGGTCGCTTTCTCAATCCTCTCAAGGTCTGAGACCTGGACCACGACTGGATGAGAGCAAAGACCAACAAACCATGAAAGAAGAGAAAAACTGGTACAAGTTCAGGAACCATCACTGTACACAGAACCAAAACCAGAACTGGATTCACACCTGATACTGTAACTGGATTCACACCTGTTACTGGAACTGGATTCACACCTGATACTGGAACTGGATCCACACCTGATACTAAAACTGGATCCACACCTGTTACCGGAACTGGATCAAAACTGATACTGGTACTTAATCAATGCTTGATACTGGAGCTGAATCCACACTTGATACCGGAACTGGATCTGTATCTGATACCGGAACTGGTTTTACACTTGATACTGGAACTGGATCAACATCGATACCGGAACCGGATCCACACAGATACTGGAACTGGATTCACACCTGATACCAGAACTGGATTCACACCTGATACCAGAACTGGATCCAAAAAGATCCCGGAACTGGATCAACACCTGATATCGGAACCGGATCCTCACAGATACTGGAACTGGATCCAAACTGATACTGGAACTGGATCCACACCTGATGCTGGAACCGGATCCACACTTGATACCGGAACTGGATCTGTATCTGATACCGGAACTGGTTTCACACCTGATACTGGAACTGGATTAATTCCTGATACTGGAACTTAATCAATGCCTGATACTGGAATGAGATAAAAGAGATAAAAGTAATTGTTTTATAATGTTAAATACACATTAGGGAAGTTCTGAGGTGTTTGGTGATCACAACTCTACATGAAACCCGTGTGCTTTTAAAGAAGTTCATAATCTTTTGGACACTTAAAGGAATTTTTAGTCTAAAACTCTGAACTCTGGAAGTGCCGCTGTGTTTCAGCTGACACATCAGATTCTACTTCACACTTCAGGATGTTTGAAGCTGTTTATTAGACCCACTGCGAGCCTGCCAGGTGCCCCATGTACCAGCGGTTAGGAGGGTAATGGATGATTTATTAACGCTGGTGGGTGGAGAGGGTTCAGGATAAGTACAAGCGCCGACGTCCAAAATGCAGAAGTCAGGTCGCTCGTTCTGTCAATCTCCGACCACCGACTCATCATGGCTAAAGGTTTCTTCATCAGCAAAACGGTGGGGATTATCGGCATCGTTTTAGGTGCCGGAGCGGTGGCCACCATCATCGCCCTGTCCGTCGTTTACTCCGAAGAAAAATCCAAAAACAGTGAAGTGGTGGTGAAGCCCACAGAAGGACCAACCACGACAACCACGACAACCACGATCACAACCCAGCCATCCAACGAGCCATGGGACAGGTACCGTCTCCCCGACACTCTGGTCCCAGACTGGTACGACCTGACGTTATACCCACGTCTCAGCCCGAACCCTGACGGCATCTACATCTTCACCGGGAGCTCCAGCGTCACGTTCAGGTGCCTGAAGGACACCGATCTGATCCTGATCCACTCCAACAAGCTGAACCTGACGTCCCCTCCCACGCTGAGCGCGCTCGGTGGCTCGCCGGCACCGTCCGTCCGGTCGCACTGGATGAAGGAGAGCACCCAGTACCTCATCATCCACCTGGAGCAGAACCTGAAAGCCGGAGAGTCGTACCGACTCCACACGGAGTTCAGAGGAGAGCTCGCTGATGATCTGGGAGGATTTTACAGGAGCGAGTACCTGGAGAGCGGAGTCAAACAGTAAGTGTTATTAATGAGCTTATGGTGGGTAGCGCTGTCACCTCACAGCAGGCAGGGCATGGGTTCGATTCCCTGGCTGGGCGACCACGGTCCTCTCAGCGTTGAGTCTGCATGTTCTCCCTGTGTCCCGTGTCTGTGTGGGTTTCCTCCAGGTGCTCCGGTTTCCTCCCACAGTTCAAAGACGTGCGGTCAGGTTAACTGGATATACTAGAAACTGTCCAAGTGTGTGTGTGTGTGTGTGAGATGAATGTGTATATGAATGTGTGAGAGTGTGAGTGTGTGTGAGTGTGTTAGTGTGTGTGTTAGAGTGTGTATATGAATGTGTGTGTGTGTTAGAGTGTGTATATGAATGTGTGTGTGTGTGTGTGTGTTAGAGTGTGTATATGAATGTGTGTGAGTGTGTATATAACTGTGAGTGTGTGTGTGTTAGAGTGTGTATATGAATGTGTGTGTGTGTGAGTTTCTGCCCTGTAATGGACCATGTGTGTGTAATGTTTCCTGCCCTTCGTCCAATAACAAAAGCACCCACTGGACCCACTATGACCCTGACCAGGAAAAATCACTGCTGCTTTATCATGGTCAGGGCCGCTGTGGGTCCGGTTTCCCTGGAATCACTGGGGGCAGTAACACACCCCAGACAGTGCGACGGTCCATCACAGGACACACACACACACACACACTCACACACACACATGTTCTGGGATGAATTCAACCGGGATTGCAAGCCAGGCCTTGACTCTATTGACTGAGTTGAGGGCACAAATCCCCACAGACACACTCCGAGTCTTGCAGAAAAGCCTCCCAGCAGACTGGATGATATTAAAGCTACCAAGGAAAGACGCAGCGATTTAATATAAACACACACGGTTTTGAAACGGGATGTAAAACGAGCTCACGCTCAGGCGTCCACATACTTTTGATTCATTATTTCTTGTTTTTATTATTTCAGGGTCGTGGCTACGACTCAGATGCAGCCGACCGACGCCCGGAAAGCGTTCCCGTGTTTTGATGAACCGGCCATGAAAGCTGTGTTTAACATCACGCTGCTGCACGAGCCGGGCACCACCGCCCTCTCCAACGGGATGGAGATCAGTACGAGCTTTATTATATCACATCTGTACTGCACACCTGAGGGGTAGCTTATCCGGGGTATAATGTTTAATACCCCCCACCCTCCGCGTCTGAGGGAGGGAGGGGCGGATAGGAAATCACCTATTTGCCATCGTCCTAGCTTGTGGGTGCGGTTCTCAGTGGTGTCACGCCCTGTTTACAGACACTATGTAATTAAAGGAGTGAAACAGCGACTCCTACTGTTTGGTTAAATTATCACCTGGTAAAACACGCTAGCTCACTACTGCTGAGATCTGGGGATCCAGGGTTCGAATCTCAGCTGTGCTATCAGTCGGTCAGGTGTCTACATGGACACGATTGGCTAATGTCCGAGGAGAGGGGTGTGGCCAGAACAGACTAGCTGTTAAGAGGTGCACCTGAGTGCAGGTCCCAGGCCCGGTAAAAAGAGGAGGGTTGCTTTAGGAGTCGCATCCGGCATCTGGTCTGCAGATCCACTGTGACGATGTCTAAATAAGGGAGCAGTTTATTGTAGCTGGCTGTCCTCTTCCTCTTTTACCTTTATGGTGTTTTCCAGTGAACCGGTTCTTCTCATAAGAGATGGCTCAGGTGGTGGAGAAATACAGAGAGTATGTGTATGGATATGGATGTGTTCCTCCATACGTGTTAGAGCTCTCTGTAAGAATCCGCAGCTTGGTGGGCGTAGTGCATGCGGCAGGTGGATTGCAGGGAATTGGAAATGACTCAATTTGAAGAAAAAGAAAAATCTTACTTTATTAGATTAGGAACCAATTTGTTTGTTTTCTTCAGGCACGACGGACGTGACGGTGGACGGAGAGTCTCTGAAGAAAACCACCTTTGAAGAAACCAAGCGAATGTCCACCTACCTGCTGGCCTTCATCGTCAGCAACTTCATCGATATCTGGCACATGGAGGGAGATGTTCTGGTAATTATTCTCATTTTTATCTTATCCTTATCTTCATTCTCATTCTCATCTTCATTAGTTATCAAATTAAAAAATTAATGAATGAGTGAATTAATTATTTAATGAGTAAATAAATAAATGATTGAATTACTTAATATTAAACGCAGAACATGAGTGCTATGAGTGTCTTTTATTGTTCCGCTGCAGATTCGTATCTACGCCCGTAAAGATGCCATCAATGCAGGTCAGGGCAGGTACGCCCTCAACATCACGGGACCCATCCTAAAATTCTTTGAGGAATATTACAACGCCACCTACCCGCTTTCTAAATCAGGTGAGAGGAATTAAAGCTGTAACGTGTGTTCGTGTAAAGATGATTTTCACTGATTAAAGCTGCTGTTTGTAATATTGATGATTGTGTGGAGTTGCCGACCTCTCTGGTAGAACTGTGTCACTGCACCCGGCTTAACAGAGCTCATTTTTTATTTTTATATGTTAAAATCGTGGGCGTGTCTAAATGTGTGAGTGTGTTTGTACAGATCAGATCGCTCTGCCCGACTTTAACGCCGGCGCCATGGAGAACTGGGGTCTGATCACCTACAGAGAAACGGCGCTGCTCTACGATCCCGAAATCTCCTCCAACGGGAACAAGGAGAGAATCGCCACCATCATCGCTCACGAACTCGCCCACATGGTACAAACACAGCTTCATTTTGTGCTTGCTTCTTTCTTTGTGAGGTCTATCAGTACGGTAAATGCTGTTCACAGAACAAATAGTCAAATTAAAGTCAAAGGGGCGATCGGTGAGAAGAACAGATCTTAGGAAGGAAGCAAGAACGTCTCGAAGAACTTTAAAACCTTAGTGAACAGTTTAGAACATCTAGAAAACATGAAGCTACAGTTACACTGCCTGGGCCAGGCCCAGACCCTTTCTAAACCTAGGACAACAACTAAAAAGGGTGAAGGGTGTGTTTATGGCTCAACCGTGTGCAGTTGGTGTTCCGTGGTGTTCCATGAACAGAACCCTTGTGGAACAGCCACCCTGAGAACGTCTGCACCAAAAAACATCCCCGTCTCACAACAGCGGAAGATCCTGCGATGTTAATCGGAACGTTTTTGCTCGAATCCAAAGCGCTTTGAGAGGCGTAGATCTATCAGAAAGTGAACACCATCTTCGCTGTGACATATGGTGGTGGTAGCGTCATGTTATAGGGATGCTTTTCAACAACAACAACAAGCACTGATGGGGTGTGAATACTTTTCTTCTTGTTATCATTTCCCCCATGTGCTTCCCCATCACCACCCACCACCCAAAAAAAGTGGAGTAGGCCTGAGATCTGCAACACGTACGGAGAGACACGCTAAGCCTTCCAGATCATTCATCACTAGTGCAGGCGCTTTGACCAGGCAGCAGAGGGCGCTGTTGTGTTCGAGCAGTTAGAACTCCCTTCAGAAACAGCCTGTTATGTATGTGTGGGCACCTGACTAGGTCGACAGCACCCTGTATGTTCTACAGCAGGATTCTGAGTTTCTCTGTGTGTGTAACAGTGGTTCGGGAACCTGGTGACGATTCGGTGGTGGAACGATCTGTGGCTGAACGAAGGTTTCGCCTCGTACGTGGAGTATCTGGGGGCAGACCGAGCCGAGCCCTCGTGGAACATCGTACGTCTCATTAATAAACATGAAAAATAGATTTTAATAACGTTCCGTCGGTTGCTTTTTCACGGCCGGATGTTTTATTTATGTATCAGAAAGATCTGATCGTGCTGAGCGACGTGCACCGCGTCTTCGCCGTGGACGCCCTGGCCTCGTCTCACCCTCTGTCCTCTGAGGAACAGGACGTTCTGAAGCCAGAGCAGATCAGCGAGGTGTTCGACGCCATCTCCTACAGTAAGGTACGAACCACGGCTGGGGCGTGTTTGTTATCGAGGGGCGTGGCTGAATCACGATCATGTAGCTGATGTACAGTCAGTGATGCAGTGTGTGTGTGTGTGTGTGTGTGTGTGTACAGGGAGCGTCAGTGTTACGGATGCTCTCGGATTTCCTGACTGAACCCGTTTTTGCAAAAGGACTGAGTGTAAGTTCAGAGGTTTTACTGACATGATTGTTTCATTTTAAAAATGATGATGATTATTATTATTATTAATTATTATTTTAATAATATATTTTATTATTATTATTAATATTTAAATACTTATTTATTTAAATTATTATTTGTATTATCATTATTATTTATACAATGTGCTATTATTAATATTATAATTACTATTAAAATACTATTAAAAAACGTATTATTATTATTATTACAGTTATTATTATGGTTATTTATATTATTATTTATTATTATTATTATTATTATTATAAACATTATTTAATAACAAGTATTATTTGTATGATTATTATTCCTGTATTAAATTTATTTCTGATGTTAAAATGTTTTATATTATTTATTCTGTATCACAATAATCATTAATAATAATAATGGTAATAATATAATAACAATAATCTTAATATTAATCATAATCTTAATATTAATAATAATAATAATAACAGTAATAATAATAATAATAATAATAAAAGCAGTAATAATAATAATAATAATAAAAACTGTAATAATAATAATAATAATAACAATAATAATAACAATAATTATTATTGTTAATTTGTTGTTTTTCAGAGTTATCTGAATCATTTTAAGTTTAATAACACGGTGTACACTGATCTCTGGGATCATCTCCAAATGGTGAGTGTAACGTTGCTTTATTCTTTTTTCCTTTTGCTGCTTTTATTTTATTCTGGTGAAAACTAAAAGTATTTTATGTAAAAATAAATAATAAATCTTCACTTTTTAAATCTTTGTCATTAATACTGTGGGATTTATTATTATTAATATAAATAAACGGAATTGTGGATGATCTGTGGTATTTATCTGTGTTTATTGTTGATTATTCGTGGTATTTATCAGTGTTTATTGTCGCTCAGGCCGTGGACGCGGCTGTAATCAAGCCTCCGAGGAAGGTCGGTGAGATCATGGACCGCTGGGTTCTTCAGATGGGATTCCCCGTGGTGACCATCGACACCACGACGGGAAACGTGAATCAGAAGCACTTCCTGCTCGACCCTGAATCCGTCGTGGACAGACCATCTCCATTCGAGTGGGTTTGATTTATTATTTATTATTACTTATTATTTTAGCTCCTCCCCCACAGTCTAGCCGTGTTTAACTGCCGCCGCCCCTGTACGAGGAGGATCAGGGCTGTTACACGCCCCCTTAAACCCCCTCTCTCTTATGCACTGCCATCTGTGATCATCCACCACTGTGCAGGTGCCTCGACCGGCCAGCAGAGGCCGCACTTACACCAATGACAAGGATCCTGTTTCAGCCATTATGTGTCTGTGTAGGTGCCCGACCGGCTGATAGCAGATCAGCAAAGTAAAAAAATACTGATTACAGAGTAATACTGGATTAGATTTATGATTGAATGATTTATAGATTATAATAATGTGGATGATTTAACGCTGAGTTGTTTGAACACACTGACATTATTCTGATTATTTATTTGTATTTATTTATTTATTTATTATTATTTTTTTTTTTGTAGCTATGAGTGGATCGTTCCTATGCAGTGGATGAATACTGGAGTGCAGCAGAACATTTACTGGCTGGAACAAAAACAGGGTGAGAAACAAAGCTGGGAAAATAATAAATAAATATTATAAGATTATGAAATTATACATTCATGTACAGTCAGAAAGAATAAAACTGAGTGATGTGCATAAAAAGCAGTGACACAATGTGGCCAAAAGTATTTGGACACCTGACCATGGAATACGTCTGTGGGAATCTGTGCCCATTCGATAAAGGGACCCTTAGTTGATGTTCCGGTTCATCCCAGAGCTGTTGAGTGGGGCTGAGCTCAGGGCTCTGTGCAGGAGTTTCTCGCTTTTTAAGTCATGCTGGAACAGTACAGGACCTTCCCTAAACTGTTTCTGCAGAAGCGTAGAATTTCCTTTATATGATTAATTTGTTACACCTGTTAGCAACTGCTGTGGCTGAAACATGTGAATTTAACAGTTAGAAGGGGCGTCCCAATACTTTTGTCCGTGTAGTGTATTTTTGGACGTTTATAGACTGTTGAGGCTAAAACAGCCTCCAGCTTCTGGGTTCCTGAGAGGGTTCCTGGCTGCCAGTCCATGTTCCATTTGTTCAGTGGGGTTACGCTCAGGGTTCTGTGCAGGTCAGTGTGGAGAGTTTTGGTGCTACCAACCTGGCCAGGTATAAAACAGACACAACTTGTCAAGTTTGATAGAGGGAGGGTGGTGGAGGGTTGACACGAAGCGTAGTGTGACTCTCCATGTATGGTACGGCTCTTGGTGATGATGGAATGGGCGGTTGCTAGTCTGCAGCGGTGAAAGCTGCAGAGGATTTGGATATGACTAAATCTTGAGGATCTAAACAAACGAATCTCAGCTGGCTTTGTCTGAAGATTGGAAATCTAATTTTTGGATTCATAGAATTCATTTTATACCTGTTGAAACTGGGTGTTAAAGGGGTGTCCATGTAATTTTGGCCATTATGTTAATATTCACTTTATCTTCATTTTTAGTTACAAACACTCCGATGAAGGTGGCTGGAGATGATTGGATCGTGGCAAACCTGAACGTCTCGGGATATTACAGAGTGAACTACGACCTGGGGAACTGGGAGAAACTTCTGACAACCCTCAGCACATCTCACCAGGTACCAACAAGCTTAAAACCACCTTAAAACATCTCACCAACAACCTTAGAACCACCTTAAAACATCTCACCAGGTACCAACAACTTTAAAACCACCTTAAAACATCTCACCAACAACCTTAGGACCACCTTAAAACATCTCACCAGGTACCAACAACCTTAGAACCACCTTAAAACATCTCACCAGATACCAACAACCTTAGAACCACCTTAAAACATCTCACCAGATACAAACAACCTTAAAACCACCTTAAAACATCTCACCAGGTACCAACAACCTTAAAACATCTCACCAGGTACCAACAACCTTAAAATTGTTTATTAAAGAGTAATGCTGTTTGATGAATGTTGGTATTTACTGGGTGTTTGTTAGTGTTTAACAGTTAATGTTGGTGTTTGATGGTAAAAACTGGCTATGTTGGTGTTTGATGGTGTATGTCAGTGTTTATTAAAGAGTAATAGTTTTTTATTGTAGGAGGTTTAATGAATGTTGGTATTTATTGGAAGCGATGTTAAATACCAGTGTTTGTGGTTAATGTTGGTGTTTGTTTATTTTGATGGTTGGGGGAAAAAACATCCAAAACTGTTCAGTGGAAAATGTTGGTGTGTGTTGTCGCTTTGGAAGTCTTTTTTTTTTTGGTCTTTGCTTATTTTGGTGTTTGCTGAACAGTAGTGGTGTTTATTGTGAATTTGTGGTGTTTGTAGTTAAATTAACGTCCGATATATTTCTAATAAAAATTCTTGTTTTTGCTTCAGAGCATCACGATTATCAACCGAGCTCAGATCATCGACGACGCTTTCAATCTGGCAAGGTGAGATTTATTTAAAAGACTAGTTTTAAACACCGCAGTTTATTCTAGAAGACAAACACATGCAGTATTTGTTTATATTAAATGATTATTCTGTATTTATTGTAGGTGTTGAGAAATAAAACCCGCTGATCTGGACCTGCTGCTTCATGTCCCGGTGTTTTGTACATCATCAGTGTTTAACTGTGTCGTTTAAACACTTCTGTTGTTAACAGGGCACGAGAGATTTCCACCACCCTGGCACTGAGAACTACGCAGTATTTAATAACGGAGAGAGAGTACATACCCTGGCAATCAGCCCTCAACAACCTGGATTATTTCTACCTCATGTTTGATCGCAGTGAGACTTACGGACTGCTGCAGGTCAGAATAAACACCACCGTCTAACACACGACCTCAAACACACAACATCAAACACACAACATCAAACACTGCAAAAATCCAAAACACAGCTTAAACCAATGATTCAGTATTTATTCTATATATATATATATATATATATATATATTTATTTATTATTATTATTATTAAATATTATTAGTAGTATTATTTTTATTTATTATTATTTATTATTATTATTTATTATCATAATTAGTATTAGTATTATTAATTATTTATAATAACTATTATAATAATTATTATTAATAGTTATTATTTTATTATTTTTTATTAGTTATTTATAAATATTATTATTATTAATAATAATATTAGTATTAGTAGTTGTATTATTAATATTAGTTTGATTATAAATGTTATTATTATTATTATTATTTATTAATACAATTTATTAGTATTATTAATTATTTATAATTGTTATTATTATAATTTTTTTAAATATTATTATTATTATTTTTATTTGTTATTATTTTATTAGTAGAATTAATTACTTAGAAATATTATTATTATTAATTATGTATAAATATTGTTATTATTAATAATAATACTATTGTTAGTAGTTGTATTATTAACATTAATTTGATTATAAATGTTATTATTATTATGTAATGGTTGATGTTGGGTAATAAATGAATGTATTTTGTTATATTTTTAGGCGTACACTAAGCAGCAGGTGGAACCCTTGTTTACGTATTTTGGGGGCATCACTGCCAACTGGACGAAGGTTCCTGAGGGTCACATGGATCAGTGAGTGTCCAGCATCCAGTCTGACATCATGTAGAGCAGTAAATCAGACGGTTGATGGTTCGGTTTGCTTTGATCTCAGGCGGATGTGTGTTGTTATTACAGGTATAATCAGGTGAACGCCCTGCGGATGGCCTGCAGTAGCGGCGTGCAGGAGTGTGTGGAGCTGGTACGAGGCTGGTACGAAGACTGGATGAACAACCCGGACGTCAACCCGTCAGTCTGAGTTCCGATTCTTCATATTAATACAAAAAATTTGTTTTTCTTCTTTGTTCTGATCTATTTTCTCCGCTTGTCGTATCAGGATCCATCCCAACCTGAGATCTACGGTGTACTGCCGCGCCATCGCTGCAGGGGGCGCCAGGGAGTGGGACTTCGCCTGGAAAATGTTCCAGAACGCCCCCATCGCCACCGAGGCCGATAAACTGCGAGCGGCGATGGCCTGCAGCAGCACGCCATGGATCCTCAACCGGTAACCTTCACAACCGATTCCGTTACCGTAGTAACTTCGTGATCTGATGTTACTTGAATCTGATTGGGTAAGTTTTATTCTGTTGCAGGTATCTGACCTACACCCTGGATCCATCAAAAATACGTAAGCAGGACGCAACATCCACAATCATCTCCATCGCAGGAAACGTAGCGGGGCAACCGCTGGCGTGGGACTTCATCAGAGCCAACTGGGCATACATCTTCGCTGAGTAGGTGTCACCCATCCATCATCCATTCATCTATCCATCGTCTATCCATCATCCATCATCCATCCATCATACATCCATCCATCATCCATCCATCCATCATACATCCATCATACATCCATAATACATCCATCAATCATACATCATCCATCATACATCCATCATACATCCATCCATCATCCATCATACATCATCCATCATCCATCCATAATACATCCATCCATCATACATCATACATCATCCATCATCCATCATACATCCATCATACATCCATCCATCATCCATCCATCATCCATCCATCATCCATCCATAATACATCCATCCATCATACATCATCCATCATCCATCCATCATACATCCATCCATCATCCATCATACATCATCCATCCATAATACATCCATCCATCATCCATCATCCATCATCCATCCATCATCCATCCATCATCCATCCATAATACATCCATCCATCATACATCATCCATCATCCATCATACATCCATCATACATACATCCATCATACATCCATCATACATCCATCATACATCCATCATACATCCATCCATCATCCATCATACATCATACATCCATAATACATCCATCCATCATCCATCATCCATCATCCATCATCCATCCATCATCCATCATCCATCCATCATACATCATCCATCCATCATACATCCATCATCCATCATACATCATACATCCATAATACATCCATCCATCATACATCATCCATCATCCATCATACATCCATCATCCATCATACATCCATCATACATCCATCATACATCCATCATACATCATCCATCCATCCATCCATCCATCAATCCATCATTCATCCATCCATCATCCATCCATCATACATCCATCATATATCCATCATCCATCCATCATCCATCATTCATCATTCATCATCCATCATCCATCATACATCCATCATACATCCATCCATCCATACATCATCCATCCATCATCCATCCATCATTCATCCATCCATCATCCATCCATCATACATCCATCATCT
The DNA here is from genome assembly GCF_030014385.1 of Trichomycterus rosablanca. Classification (NCBI taxonomy): domain Eukaryota; kingdom Metazoa; phylum Chordata; class Actinopteri; order Siluriformes; family Trichomycteridae; genus Trichomycterus; species Trichomycterus rosablanca. The sequence goes on from NC_085995.1 coordinate 843,978, forward strand.
ATCCATCATCCATCCATCATACATCATCCATCCATCCATACATCATCCATCCATCATCCATCCATCCATACATCATCCATCCATCATCCATCCATCATACATCCATCCATCATCCATCCATCATCCATCCATCATCCATCATCCATCATCCATCATCCATCCATCCATCATCCATCCATCATACATCATCCATCCATCTATCCATCATTCATCCATCCATCCATCATACATCCATCCATCATCCATCATCCATCCATCCATCTATCCATCATTCATCCATCCATCATCCATCCATCATCCATCATCCATCCATCATTCATCCATCCATCCATCATACATCCATCCATCATACATCATCCATCATCCATCCATCCATCATACATCCATCATACATCATCCATCCATCATCCATCCATCATCCATCCATCATCCATCCATCCATCATCCATCATCCATCCATCATCCATCATCCATCCATCATCCATCGTTATATATATAAATGAATGAATGATGGAGTGTGTTTGTGTGTTTTGCAGGTACGGCGGTGGATCGTTTTCTTTCGCTAATCTGATTAACGGCGTCACCAAACGTTTCTCCACCGAGTTTGAGCTCAAACAGGTAAAAACCAGGATGATTGTTTAGGTACCTCCGTGTGTTCCCATGTTCCCTGTGTTCCTGTTTCCCTTGTTCCTGTGTTCCCTGTGTTCCTGTTTCCCTTGTTCATGTGTTTCCAGTGTCCTTTTGTTCCCTGTGTTCTCTGTGTTCCCGTGTTCCCATGTGTTGTTGTATTCCCTGTGTTCTTGTGTTCCCGTCTCATGTTTCTGTATCATTTCTCTCAGCTGGAACAGTTCCGGGACGATAACATGGACGTCGGGTTCGGTTCCGGTTCCATGGCCATCGATCAGTCCATCGAGAGAACCAAAGCCAACATGAAGTGGCTCCATCAGAACAAAGAGGAAGTTCAGACGTGGCTGGAGGGCGCGATTAAAGAATGAACACACACACACACACACACACACACACACACACACTCACACACACACTCACACACACACACACACACACACACACACACACACACACACCCTGCGTCTCTATAACACAGTGGGATTATTTATTTAGCTCATGCCGACGTTCTTTAACGTGGTTGTTTTTCAGCTGATGTTCTGGATGATGAATTTTATTGTACACAGATTTTTTAAACTTTGTGAATTAAATAAATATTTTCATCTTTAATAGTTTTACGTGTTTCGTGTGTTTCTTTTTTTTTATTTCATGCTTTATTGAGCAATTCCAGAAAAGTTGGGACGGGATGTGAAAAGTAAATAAAAACAATAAGCAGTGATTTTAAAATCCATACAGGACGAAATATCGAACACCAAATATACGATATAACTTTTAAATTCACACGTTTCAGCCACAACAGTCGCTAACAGCTGTAATAAATCAGTCGTATAAAGAGAATCACATGCTTCCGACTGTGCAGCAACAGTTTAGGGCATTTCCTGTTCCAGCATGAGCGAGCTCTATTAAGACACAAAGCTCCAGTGTCCTGCTCAGAGTCCTGACCTCAGCCCCACTCAACAGCTCTGGGATGAATCGGAACATCTTCCCATGCTTCCTGTGTTCCTGTTTTCCTGTTCCCTGTGTTCCTATGTTTCTGTTTCCCTTGTTCCTGTGCTACCGTCTTCCCTGTGCTCCTCTGTTCCCTGTGTTCCCTGTGTTCTTGTTTCCCTTGTTCCTGTGTTCCATGTCTTCCCTGTGTTTCTGTGTTCCTGTGTTCCCTGTGTTCCTGTGTCCCGTGTTACTGTCTTCCCTGTGCTCGTGTTCCCATGTTCTTGTGTTTCCTCTGTTCCCTGTGTTCCCGTGTTCCCTGTGTTCTTGTTTCCCTTGTTCCTGTGTTCCATGTCTTCCCTGTGTTTCTGTGTTCCTGTGTTCCCTGTGTTCCTGTGTCCCGTGTTACTGTCTTCCCTGTGCTCGTGTTCCCATGTTCTTGTGTTTCCTCTGTTCCCTGTGTTCCCGTGTTCCCTGTGTTCTTGTTTCCCTTGTTCCTGTGTTCCATGTCTTCCCTGTGTTTCTGTGTTCCCTGTGTTCCTTGTTTCATGTGTCCCTGTGTCCCGTTTTTCTGTCTTCCCTGTGCTCGTGTTCCCACGTTCTTGTGTTTCCTCTGTTCCCTGTGCTCTTGTGTTCCCACGTTCTTGTGTTTCCTCTGTTCCCTGTGTTTCTGTGTTCCCAAATTCAGAGTTCCCATGGTCCTGTGTTCCCTGTGTTTCCATTATCTTGTGTTCCCTGTGTTCCTGTTTCCCTTGTTCCTGTGTTCCATGTCTTCCCTGTGTTTCCATATTCTTGTGTTTCCTGTGTTCCAGTGTTTCATGTGTCCCTGTGTCCCTTGTGTTCCCTGTGTTCTTGTGTTCCCTGTGTTTCCGTCTTCTCTGTGCTCCTGTGTTCCCATGTTCTTGTGTTTCCTGTGTTCCTGTGTTCCCAAATGTCAGAGTTCCCATGGTCCTGTGTTCCTTGTGTTCCCGTGTCCCTGTGTTGCCTGTGTTCCTGTTTCCCTTTGTTTTTGAAACCGGATGTCTGACAAGCTCACGGTCAGGCGTCCAAATACTTTTGGCCGTATAGTGTATGTGGACCTTCCCCTCGGTATTGAATGTATATTGAAGTTTGCAGCATCACTTTGGGAAAGATGCTTTTTGGGGTAAAGAAACTCCTGCCGGACCCCTGAGCTCAACCGTATTAAACATCTTCGGGATGCCGACTGTGAGTCAGGTCCTTGGTGAGCTTGTTTCTTGGTAAGCTGTATTCCCATTCCCGCAAAATAAGTGCTTGCACACACACAATCACATTTCTGAGCAAAAGTATTCACACTCCTCCCAACATACATACATGCATACACCCTAGCAACCAAAAAGAACAACATAGCAACCACCTGAAACACCTTAGCAACCACCTAGCAACAGCTTATTAACCGCAGTATGAATGGGAATGTTGACTGTGAGCCAGACCTTGGTGAGCTTGTGTGTCTTACTGGGTAAGTGGTCAGCTGTAATGACCGTGAGCTTGTCGGACGTCCCGTTTTAAAAATAAATGATAATAGAACAGAGCGACCTCTGTGTGATCTTTTCAGATGAAAACTGAAAACTGTCGGAAGCATGTAATTTCCATTATAATTCCTTTATAATTATCAGGTATTTATAATTATATAATAATTAAAAGTGTTGTCCCAATACATTTAACCATGCAGTGTATTTGGGGTGTGGTTTCTCACGCTCCGGGTACATCAGATTTACGGCTGTGTAAACAACGCAGTACAATAAAGCATGTGTTGTGCGTCGGCACTTCCCTAAAATGATTTAAAGCTTTGGGCAGAGCAGAGGAGGAGGAGAAGGAGGAGAGGTTCACCCTCCTGACCGAAGCTTCTTCTCCTCTGTGTGGACTTGGCGCTCACTTCTCCCGGTCATCATGCCAAAATGCCACTTTAGTGCCATGTGCTGCATCTGCACCGCAGTGGCCGCCGTCTCCGTCTCCATCCTGGTCGGTCTGTGGACTTTTCAGTTCGTCTCTCCTCTCAAATCCACCAGATCTCTGGACCCTGACCGTCTCCCCGACACTCTGGTCCCGGACTGGTACGACCTGACGTTATACCCACGTCTCAGCCCGAACCCTGACGGCATCTACATCTTCACCGGGAGCTCCAGCGTCACGTTCAGGTGCCTGAAGGACACCGATCTGATCCTGATCCACTCAGACAGGCTGAACCTGACGTCCCCGCCCACGCTGAGCGCGCTCGGTGGCTCGCCGGCGCCGCCCGTCCGGTCGCACTGGATGAAGGAGAGCACCCAGTACCTCATCATCCACCTGGAGCAGAACCTGAAAGCCGGAGAGTCGTACCGACTCCACACGGAGTTCAGAGGAGAGCTCGCTGATGATCTGGGAGGATTTTACAGGAGCGAGTACCTGGAGAACGGAGTTAGAAGGTGAGTTAGCAGAACATGTGAACAAATTCCTATTGTTGTTGACTTTGGAAGTGAAAACATGGTTTAAATGTGCCATTAAGTGCCTAAATTTGCTTTACTGACCTGTCGTACCCACACCGACCAGCAGGTGGCGGCACAGGTTGATGCAAGTTGTAATTCTGCAAGAACTTTACCTCAAAGCATGTTCTGCACCTCATTAAGCCTTTCTGGGTTCTGGGTAATGCTTGCTTTAAGGCTTCTTGAGACTACTGTAGTTTAGAACTATGCTATGCTAGTCTAGCGCACTTGCTACACCATTTCTTATGGTTGTCGTGGTTGCCGTGGCAACTTTCTGCAGCCGCTGTCCGTTTTGTTTATCCGAGTTTCCAAGTTTCCCTCATTTCTGAACTTTTGGGTTGTTTCTTGATGGTGGACTGAGTAGCTGGTTACATCAAAGGCTTTATCCTGGTCAGGGTGCCAGCGGCTGCCTATAAACTGGGCGCCAATCCATCGCAGGGCGTCGGCCACACCCTTCCTTCCTCACACATAGCCTGTTGTGTATGTGTAGACGTCCAGCCAGCTGATAGCTGCGAGTGTATGCCCGATTAATTCTTAGTTCTATTTACTCTCAGGTTTGGGTGTTTTGATCACAGCACAGCTAGCATGGTGGGTTGGGCGCGTGTTTAGCGCACTACCAGCGCAGTTTGAGCCCCGTGTTTGATCAGTTGGTGAAAAATAAAACGTCTCGTTGGTTGTCTTGTTGTTTTTAGGATTGGAGTTACGTGGTCCTCGAACCCTCGTCGAATCTTCCCGTGTTTTGACGAGCCGAACATGAACGCCGTTTTTAACATCACGGTTCGTCAAGACAGAGGAACTCCGGCGCTCTGCAGCCACGTCAAACTCGGTATTTATCCTTCACTAACACTCACGATCAAACACCCAAACTCACCACCAAACACCCAACGATCAACATCAATCACCCAACATCTTCTGCTCTGTGTCTGGGGTTTCAGAGGAGATAAAAACCAGTGTCGATGGAGATGAAGTCCTGATTACCAGATTCCACCAGACGGAGAAGATCTCACCGCGTCAGCTGATCCTGATGATCAGAGACTGCAGGAACCTTCAACCCATCATCGGTTCCTCGGGGACCAGCATTTCAAACAAATGAGGAGGAACAATGAGGATCGTCTGATGGAGGCTTCGCTGAAGTTTGTTCCTGAGAACTTTAGGGAGCTCCTTCAGCTTTAGTATGATGGACCATCACTGTGTGGAAACTTTCCAGCCAATCATGACATTTTATTACATATTTCTCTATTTATGCATTTTTTTCTCCCAATTTAGTCATACCTAGAGGTAGGGTCACACGCCCCCTCTAACATGTGTGCAGTAAACAAAAAACCCTGCACTGCTCTCCGTTATTCACCGTCTCTGTGCAGCGCCTCGACTGGCCAGCGGAGGCCGCTGTTGCAGCATTGATAAGGGAAACCATTTGAACCCTCACCTACAGACACAGCTAATCACGTCTGTGTAGATGCCCGGACGGCTGATAGCGGAGATGAGCACCACTCAAGCGCCCTCAGTGTCTTTTATAATGAAACTTTTTAATGCATAACTATAATAATTCATGATATATAAATATATAATTATAATGAATATTACGAGGTTAAAACACATTGAGTGTAAATGCAGTTTTACTGTTGTCGTTCTGAAGCTGAGCGTATAAAGAAAGGAACTGAGCACTGGATATGTATCATGTCTCACTGGATGTGTTTAGGTATGTGTGTAGTGAAGTGTGTGTGTGTGTGTGTGTGTGTGTGTGTATGTGTTTACATACACCATAAATCAAAAGTATGTGGACACATGACCACGAGCTTGTTACATATCTTTTCCAAAACCAGCAGAGAAGCTTATAGTTTTGGTCCACTCCACTTACTTTCGGAGTGTGTCTGTGAGAATTTGTGACATTCCAATTCATGCCAGAGGTGTTTTTCATTACGGCACAGCTCAGGGCTCTGTGCAGGCCGCTGGACGTCCATCGTTACGGACCTTCGTCTGAAGGATCTGAAGGATTGACGTTATTTGAAGGTATCTTGAGGTGCTTTGGAGCTCAGCTGGAGATCAGAGAGTCCATCGTTCTGCTCCATCATTAACATCTAAACGAGACTTCTTCACCTCATGATGAAGGATTAACACCAATCACAAACACCTCACCTCTGCAGGGGCCATCAAACAGCACAGAGAACGGCATGTACAGCCTTGTGCAAAGTCAAAGGCCTTCCCTAAACTGTTTCTTCACAGTCAGAAGCATATTATTTCCTTTATATGACTGATTTATTACACCTGTTAGTGACTGTTGTGGCTGAAACACGTGATTTCAATAACTAAAAGTGGCGTCCACATACTGTATATTGGTCGTCCATACAGTAGCTTAGAGGGTTAAGGGCCTTGCTCAGGGGCCCAACAGTGGCTGCATAGCAGAGCCTTTTGATTAACAGACCAAAACTCTACCTGTTCATATAGTGTATTACATTTACATTTTCAGCATTTATCAGACACCTTTGAGGGCCTTGCTCAAGAGCCCAACAGCAGCATCCTGGCTGTGGTGGAGCTCGAACCAGCGACCTTCTGATTACTAGTCCAGTACCTTAACAACTAGGCTACACCTGCCCATGTGTTAATAAGAACTGATACAATTACAGCAGGACACACGTGATGTATGAAACGTTATTTAATAAATATGAATAAATTAATTCTGGTTTGTACAAAAAGTTATGATTACATTATTACATACAAAATCTTACAATAAATAAATAGAATATCGTGCAACTCCCGGGGAGATTCTCAGGTCCAGAGTTCAGCTGCTGCAGTCTCATAACGACCTGATTGACTGTAATTCTGTAAAAAACAGAGAATAAAAATAATGATTTACTTTATTTTTACACACATCAGGTTTAAAATCAGCTACTGAAAACTCAGAGGCATCAAATTCTACTGATTTATAACAGGGCTGCGTCTCAATCCACACAGTGTTCTAATTCAGCACACTGTTTAGTATGTAGGATGGTATTTGGGACACTGCAGCTCTCCTGGTCAGGGTCATGGTGGGTCTGATTTGTTGGGCAAAAGGCAGGAACACACACCAAGTTAGCCTGACGACAGGTCTTTGGACTGTGGGAGGAAACCGGAGCATCCGGAGGAAACCCACACAGACACAGGACACAGGGAGAACATGCAAACTCCACACAGGACCTTCTTGCTGTGAGGCGATAGCGCCACCCGCTGCTCCACCCTGCCGCCTCCTGCTTTTGATTAGCTTAATGCTAAATGGTTTTTTTTTTTTTTTAGCTGCATGTGGGTTCGTGACCATCAGTATCCAGGTCCATCAGTAAATCCTTTACATTTACAGTATTTACAACTGAGAGTATACACTGCAAGCAATTGAGGGTTGAGGGCCTTGCTCAAGGGCCCAACAGTGGCCAGCTGGCAGCTTGAACCAGTGACACTGTGATTACTAGTCCTGTACCTTAACCGCTGAGCTTTCCACTGCCCATTTTGAGAAAATGGCAAATTACATTTGACGGATCTTTACAGCCTTTTTACACCAGTAAATAATAATAATAATAATAATAAACAAATATTAAAAATAACAATGACAAATATTTATAAAAATAATAATAAAAATTTGAATACAAATAATAACAATAATAATATTAATAAAAATTATTAAAAAATAATAAACATAATAAAAAATAATACAAATAATAATAAAAATATTAATAAAAAATAATTATAAAAAATAATAATTATAATAACAAAATAATAATAAAAAAATAATAAAAATATTAATTGAAAAAAATTATAATAAAGGAACTATAATTAATATTTTATATAAATGTACCTGGTATGACTGGGGCGTTTCTGTGTACATCAGAGACTCGATGGTGGAGCTGAAGAGCTCGTCACAGGCGGGGATTTTCATTTCCGTCCCCGTCCCGTCCTCTCGCCCGTGTTTTGTCTGGATATACTCGAGCGCCTCGCAGCACTGTGATGCTGCAAGACTTCCTGACAGCCAGGATGGTGATTCTAAAACTGTGCTGTACCCACAGTGTGATGCACTGTGACGTGGACCGAGGTCGTTCTCCTGGTAGAAGAGCTCGTCTCTGTGATGTCCACTGTTTCTGTCGGTCCAGGACGGAGAACACGAGTCACTTTGACACGTTAAAGCGTTGAGGTCTGATCCGGCGTCCATGTTCGGATGAAATGTGAGATGTTTGTGGTTCCCAGCACCGACGTGGTGAGAAATCCAGCCTGAGCGGCGAAGTCCGTCAGCGTGAGAAGGTCCAGCGTGGCTGTTTTGGTGGAGCTGTGCAGACAGGTGGGAGATGTAGCGTATGGCCAGGCGCAGGGTCTCGATTTTGGTCAGTGTCTGTCCGGCCGGAGCGACGGACGGCGGGAGGAAGGTCCTGAGGTGGTGCAGAGCTTTGGTCAGGTCCCTCATCCTCAGCTTCTCCTTCTCGCTGGCGTTCTGCCTCTGCCTGCTGGGGTTCTTGGAGCGTGTTCTCCTGGGCTTGGTCCTGGACGATCTGGAGCAGGATTCGGGAGAGGAGACGTTGTAGATCTCCGAGTCTGAGCTGAGAGAGCAGTAGCCGAGGAACGGAGAGGAGTCGTCCATGCTCGTGTCTCTGTGAGGGAACGGTTCTGCCGACAGGCTGCCGGAGGAGGATTTTATACCCCGGAGGTGTGAAGCGACGCCTCCGCAGGCGTCTGCAGCCCACTGCTGTCTGTCTCGGCCCCGAGCTGCCGTGGACGCTGGGAAAGAGAAAGAGCGACAGATCGCGCAGAGGTTCCGTCCACCTGCTTTATTAGAGAATTTTATTAAATAAAAACGTCCGAGATGTTGGAAGTCGGCGTGGAAATTTGGCGCTTGTGTACAGCTCGGAAAATCGTCGTGACTCACACCAGGCGTTCGCTGCACGACTGCAAAAAAACTGAGAAACGCCGTACAGACGCGTGACCACGATCAACAGTAATGCTCCTTTATTCTATACGAAACTCAGGGCCAATCAGAAGCGGTGCATCGGCAAAACCAAAAGTGCTCAATCCGGCTCTGAAAATCAATCATCCACTCGGCAGTTCAAATACGATTTCTAAAAAAATACACTCCTCACACACTCTGTGGTGTAAAGAACAACCTCGCTGGACCCCAGATGAAAGAATCACCAATATCAGGGGCTTTAATACGGCATCGGCACCCCCTGTGCTGGAAGACTGCAGAACTGATCTACAGATTCTGTACTCTGTACTCATCTACGTGGTGCTGGAATATGATGTTTAGTTAGCTCATGGTTATGTGTCCACATACTTTTGGCCATGCTGTGTCTCTGTACCTGGGTTTGTTCCTCGGACGTCAGTTCTGATCCGGGAAACAACAACATTCCCCCGACTCAGAGCAGCAAGGTGTGAATTTGTACTCCTCCGTCCACAATAACATCTCACACCTTCCTACCGCTGCGCCCTCCTGACCGGCTCCACTGTACGCTCAGAAGTATTCGGACACCTGAGCGTGAGCTTGTCGGACGTCCAGTTTAAAAGAGAGACGTCTTTATTTGTGATATATACGTAAACACGTGTACAGTACAACAAAATGCTTTTTTTCACGCATTCCAGCTTGTTTGGCAGCAGACAGGGTTAAGGGCCTTGCTCAAGGGCCCAACAGTGGCTCCATAGGAAAACCTGGATTCGAACCGACAACCTTCCAACTGATAGCCCAAAGCTCCACCTACTAGGCTCCCACCGTCCCAAAACAAACAGTATTACAATAGAGCGCCCGCTATGTGATCTTTTCAGCTAGAACAACAGCCGCTCAAGATTCGTCAGAGTATGGGAATTTGTGCCCATTCAGTCCTGACTGATCAGTTGATGTTCCGGTTCATCTCAGAGCTGTTGAGTGGGGCTGAGGTCAGGGCTCTGTGCAGGACATTGGAGCTTCTTGGTTTGTGCACAGACGCCCGATCATGCTGGAACAGGAAAGAGCCTTCCCTAAACTGTTGCTGCACACTGTTATGGTTGAAACACAGATCTGAAGGGGCGTCCCAATAATTGTGCCCATGTAGTGTGATATAAAACTGTGATATATATAAAGGATCAAAACTACACTTTTAATCTTGGTCAGGGTCTCAGGTGGTCCAGTAGAAAGCACGGGGAAGCACAGGGCGCCAGTCCATTAGTCCATTAGGACTTCATATTCCATGGCCAATCATGTCTGCGCAGGTGCCCGGCTGGTCGATAGCACTGCCGAGAGTCATCCTCAAGCAGGCATTATGAAAGTTTCTACAGGATCACTATACCATGACAGGATGAAATTCTGAGCTGATGAAAAATAACACCAATTGAATGATGATGGCAAGTCAACTTTTTGACTAAATGGACACAAATCCCCACAGACACACTCTAAATTCCTGTAGAAAGCCTTTTCAGAGGAGTAGAGGCGTGGACTGCTGCACAAGAACGTAAAGGAGTGATTTCCTACAAGGGCTCATGGTCAGGCATCCACATACTTTTGTCCATATATGAGGTCAGTAGCTTCGTGTCAAGCGGCTGTCAGTGTGTGTGTGTGTGTGTGTATGTGTGTGTGGGAGGGGGGGGGGGGGGGGGGGGGGGGGGGGGGGGTCAGGGTGTGAACCGACCCCGCCCCCCCAGGTCAGACGAGGGTCGAGACCTTTTCACAGTGTGAACCAGAGACTGAATCTCACAGCTGAGACGTAAACGAGATAAACGAGATAATGAAGCTCATTAAGAGTCATTAGAAGCGTCACAGTGCATCCACGACTGACTGTACATCAGATCATCACTGACGCCGGGTGCAGATATCTCTCCTATTCAGGGTCGTGATGAATCATGGGAAGGTTTCTCATGTCCAGCTGAAGTGTTTGAGGTGTTCGAAAGTATACGGACACTACGATAAAAATGTAATAATATAATTAATCTGCACTATTAATAAAGCTCCATCAGAAAAAAAAAAAAAAAAAATTACAAAATAATAATCATAAAAAATATCAGAAATAATAATAATTACTGAATTCATGTGTTTCAGCCAATAATAATAATTCATTCATTCATTGATTGTCTTATCCGCTTATCCAATTAGGGTCATGGGGAGGGGGGGTGCTGGAGCCTATCTCAGCTTTTCAATGGGCGCAAGGCACACAGTAACGCCCTGGACGGGGCGCCAGTCCATCGCAGGGCACACACAAACACACACACACACACACACACACACATTCACCTATAGGGCAATTCAGTGTCTTCAACTATCCTGACTGCACGTTTTTGGACAGTGGGAGGAAACCGGAGCTCCCGGAGGAAACCCACGTCTGCGTGGAGAACGGGGAGAACATGCAAACTCTGCACAGAAAGGACCCGGACCGCCCCGCCTGGGGATCGAACCCAGGACCTTCTTGCTGTGAGGCGAGAGTGCTACCCACCGAGCCACCATGCCGCCAATAATAATAATAATAAATTAAAATATTATAAGAATAATAAAGATACAGCTGATTATAATAATAGTAATAAAATTAATAATAAAAATGATAATATTTATTATTATTGTTTTTATTATCATTAGTATTATTATTACATTGTTATTATTATTATTTTATTTTATTATTTGCTGAATTACATACATTTAGTAATATTCTTATTTATATAATTTATTGTTATTATTTTTAATGCTATTTTTGTATTTATATATTTATTATTATTTTTATTATTGTAACTGATATTACTGTAAATTGAAGCACATAATACCAGTTTTTATTATTTTAATATTATTTGTGTCCCCTGATTACACATGTTGTGTTTTAATTAAAGATTTCTGACAGACAGTCGATGATGTTTTGGTGTTTTGATTAACGCTGTGAGTTTGAACACTGGAGTGTGTTGGACTCTCAGTTCTCACCTAATTCACACCTTTAAATACTTTAGCACGTGAGGGTGTGGCTGAGTAAACCCGGGGGTGTTAGATCTGTGAGAACGAGTCCAGCTCACTGAGATCACGACCTCTCGACCCCTCAGTGACCAAACCCAAAATGATTCAGAATTTATTATAAATCAGATCATGTGGACAGATTGTCTGCCATGGAGCGATCATTCCAGTTTCCCTGGAAATATTGGACGCAATGCTGTGACGCACCCCACACAGGACACCAGTCCATCATGGGGCCTCGACTCCCAACATACCCGCCCCCCCTCCCCACCACATACAGATGAAGCCAATCATGTCTGTATGTAGGTGATAGCAATGCTACAGATTCGATCCCCCCAACGGCAGTGGATCAAAAGTATGTGGACACCTGGCTGTTGGACATCTTATTCCAAAACCAAGGGCACCAACCCCACCTTTGAAGCTCTAACAGCCTCTACTCTTCTGTGAAGGCTTTCAAAAGGTTTGGAAGAATTTGTGCCCTGATATTGTCCAGTAGGCCCGGCTCTTCATCGATGTTCCAATTCATCCCAAAGGTGTTTACCAGGATTGATGTCAGTAAACCGCCCCATGAGAACTGATGTATTTATTTACTGTTGGTGTGAGTGCACCACGCCCCATTTTGCACCCTGAGTGTGAACAAAAACGAGCGGGTGGGCGAGGCCACAGCTGCAAATCTAACACAACGTGACATCGTAATGTGAGAAATGCACAAGAACGTGTCATGACCAGCCGGTCCTGGTACCTGGAACTGGTAGTGCTGGGGGGACTGGTGCCCAAAATATGAAGCTCCTTTTATATTAAAAACCAGGGTTTACATCAACCGCTAACAATACGACCTAGAACTTCTATCAGACATATTGTAACACCTTCTTAAATGAATCTTTTGGATATAGAATCCATTAGATTGTGATGTGGTGTTCCTGTAGATAATTTACCCACAGGGGTGAGTGCTTTCCACAAGGGTGATTTGTGTGTTAAATAGCTTTGTGTTGTACTACTCAGTTCCACACGTCTGGTTAGATCATACTCACCAAAGTTTGGACAAGTCATACATTCACTGTCATTTTTAGCACCGCTGTATCCTGATCAGGGTTGCAGTGGGTCCAATTCACTGCACGAAAAGCAGGAAACACCCTGGACACACACACACACACACACATTTATACCAAGGGGGTTTTGTAGTAGCTCTTATTATCCTGACTGCATGTTTTTGGACTGTGGGAGGAAACCGGAGCACCCGGAGAAAACCCACACAGATACGGGGAGAACATGCAAAACTCCACACAGGAAAGGGCTCCATCTGGGAATCGAACCCAACACCTTCTTGCTGCTGTGTTGGAGATAAAGCTCTACCCACTGCACCATCATGCTGCCTTCATTTCTGATCTATTCCTACAAAATGTAATGAGAAGTTCTGGTCCGTTATCAGGTCATTATATTACTCTCATGTCTAAATGATAAACAAACACCGCTGACCGGACAGCTAGCTGTCTAACACACACTTCCAAATACGTCTCAAACCGCTGTGTGTGTGTGTGTGTGTGTGTGTGTGTGTGTGTGTTACATCTTTCACACAGCTACTCAAAAACCAGTGAGACGTGAATCAGCACCAAAATAAACAATAGAGAGGAGAAAAATAACCCAGACATGGTCTATCACCGACTGATGCACGGTCAGGAGGTTAGAGCTTAAGCTAAGTGCATCTAAACGTCCAGTAGCATCAATAAAACACATCAATAAAAGTACAAAACTGAAGCATAAACACATAAAGTTTAATGATTTATTTGGTCATGTGCTTGGTACACTAAAGCAGAGCAGAGGTGGTACATTAAAGGGCCTTCCCTAATCTCTTGCAAAATTGGAGGATTATGTTATACAGGTTGCTCAGTGGGTAGCACTGTCACCTCACAGCATAAAACTCCTGGGTTTTATTCCAGGGGGAGTGGTCCAGGTCCTTCCTGTGTGGAGTTTGCATGTTCTCCCTGTGTGTGAGTGGGCTTTCTTCCAGGAGCCTAGATGATTAGACCCTATGGTGTGTGTGTGTGTTTGCGCTGTCATGGACTGGCGACTTGTGCATGGTGTTTCCTGCCTTTCGCCCATTGAATCGGACCCACCGCGACCCTAAACAAAGTGCTGGAAAACACATAATGAATGAATGTGTCATACAGCTGTTAGTATGGTGCGACTGAAACAGCTAAACTTACTAATTTAAAGGGTGTCTACATACTTTTGGCTGTACATGTCTGTGGTCAGCAATCCAGGAACCATTAAAATAACCATTAAAATCAGGTCTGTTGCTCCAGTGTCCAGTTCTGGCGTCTCTGTGCCCATTGAGGACACGAACACAGCGTAGTAGTAAAGCCAAATGAGGTGCTGCTTTATTACTGATGCAGCAGCGACATCTGCTGTCTGATTAATGTGCCTGCATGATCCCCAAAGTAATGCTTCAGGTTAGCTTCAGTTTCTTCGTGCTTTTTTGCGGATTTTAAGATAAAAACACACATTATAACAGCAAATCAGTCAGTTTTTATTTACACTTAGTGACACAAGACATAAAGACATCGGGAACATTCGTTTGGTTCGACAACAGACAGAAAAAAGACGTAAACATTATTAGCTCACAACATGCAGCTCGGCTAACAGCTTTCACATTTCCACCTCAGGTTAGCGTTTAACCAGAACCAGTCCACTGTTCACCAGTTCAGTGTTTGCTTTTAAGACTTTGGAGGTCTCATGGCATGAAAAGCTGGAATGCAAAGAGTTTAGGAAAGAGTTATTTATATATTTAAGTAGTCGTGGTTAGTGAAATTACACACACAGCTTTATTCAGATGCACCTCATCAAATACAGCAGACGACGGAATCAGAACTTCCACTAAAAATGCAGAACAGACGAACATTTGCAAACATTTAGCACATAAATCAAAGCCAGAGGTGCAAAATTACAGGCCGGAGCAGGAAAAGTGTAGAAGAGGACATAAATAACGAGGACGAAGTGTTTTCTGAGGTGCTGCACCTGATTCGATAAAAAATACAGCAATTGACTCAAGTGGCTTTAATTCAAGGCTGTAATCAGCATATATAATGGAGGGAACACATCCCCAAATGTTTAAATAAGCTCAAAATGCCCCCCTGCCCAATATACTGATGTAAGAATAAGAAGAAGTAAACACATTTCACTCACTAGCTTTGGATAATTTTAGGATTGGTCAATGTTCCCATCAGTTGTTGGCAGGAACCCCCAGGTACATCTGCTATATTACATTCAAATCAGAGGGTAAAATGGTTCTGAAAAGGTAAAAAGTGTCGTTATTATGGCTATCCTCTTGTTATTTTGGTTTCTAGAGTCATATTTTGGTGTTATATCAGATCAGCACGGTGGTTATGATTACCGTATTCGTAGCATGAAAGTCATTTTGAAGCTCCGGTACATCAGGTACAGATCAGATTTGCTGATTCGGGCATAAAATGCCAGGACTGCAATAAAACTGCATGAATAATGTCCGGATATTTGGCTGCAGACGGCTGATTTGCATCAAACTGACCCTTTGTTATTGAAATACTTCATGCACTGATGTTATTCTGCAAAAAGCTGCTGAGGTGTGAATTTGATTGTATTATTTTCTTGTTCCCTTTTCTCCCAATGTTGTCAAATTACATCCTCTACCGCTGTGATATGAGAATAAATACAGTATATAGTTAATACGGCAGCAGATATTATGATGGATATTCCAAAGCTGAAACACTGAAACATCATTGGAACGGAAACAGAGCTGCTGGGATCTAAACATCATTAAATAAATTTCATTAATGATCTGGAGCCAAAAAGAAAAGATCGCTGAGTGGTAAACATTCCATTTTGGCATCTTGGCAACATCTAGAAGTTTATTGATATAGCTCTACAGCTTTAGGGTGAAGGCAGGTAATTTGGGACACTTTTTGGTAGATTACTAAGGAAACCGGACGCGTGAACCCGAGCCGTTTGGTTTTCTGACGTGCATTCGTGTGTTCTGGAAGGTCATTAGTGTAATTTTTGCCGTCACAGCAGAATCTTCTCTCTGGTTTCGGGCAGTTTGAGGGCGAGCAGGCCTCCACACACCAGCGCGGCACAGGACAGAAGAATCGGAATGACTTTAGTGATGCCGACGAATGAGGCGAAGATCGAGCTGCCCAGGATGGCTGCCAGTTTACAGACGGCATTCAGAACTCCGAACGCCGTGGCCCTGGAACAAACAAACAAACAAACAAACAAACAAACAAGTTTCATTCAGTTTTGTGTGCAAATGCTGCACCTTTGATTCCCAGTGAGCTGCATTATATGGTCAAAAGTATGTGGACAGCACTCTTAATGACACATCTACGTACATGTGTACAGTACAATGAAAGGTGCAGACAGGGTTAAGGGCCCAACAGTGGCAGCATGGCAGAGCCTGGATCCAAACCCACAACCTTCTGGTTGGTAACCCAATGCTCTACCCACTAGGCTACCACTGTCGTAGTAGCCGCACCCACCACTAGGAGGTGTATGAAATCAACCATATCATATAAATTCCAGCTCGGAGGCACCACTTTGGGGAAGGACCTTTTCTGCTCCAGCACAAACTGGAGCACGCCCGGTTCACGCCCGGTTCACGCCCGGTTCACACCCGGTTCACGCCAGCATCTCTCATCACTCTGCCGGCTTCCAGTAGATCAAAAGATCAACTTCAATTCTCTCCTCTTTCCCTTCAGACCTTTAAAGTGGCTCTGCTTCAGATTTTTCCGGTTATACCTCTTAGTGGCCGGGTAGAGCTCCACGGTGATGACCTCGATGCCGTTCCACGCCGCCACGCTGACGCCGCAGAACAGGCACTGCAGGGCGATGATGGCCGCCTGGCTGAAACTCAGGAACAGGAAGAAGGTGCAGCCGGCCGAGATCAGCATCGAGCCTCCTGAACGGGGACAAAGAGGTACGACAAAATTCATTTATTATTTTTTTATTTTAAATGACAGCCAAAAGTATCTAGACACCTGACCGTGAGCTTGTCGGATGTCCTGTTTAGAAAACAAACTGTATTAAAATGGAGTGTTCAGCTAGAACAACAGCCGCTCATTCTCAGGAGACTTTGAAGTACGTCTGTGGGAATTTGAGCCCATTCATTTGGTCAACGAAGCTTCAGTTGACGTTCCGGTTCATCCCAGAGCTGTTGTAGGACGCTGAGCTTTTCCTTACGTCTTTATAGAGCTCACATTGTTTAAAGTTCATGTTAATACTCATGGTGTCCACATACTTTTGGCCATATAGTGTTTGTTATGGAATATAATGTGTCAAGCAGAGAAAACACTAAATGGCCAAAAGTATGTGGACGCCCCTCCTAATGAATATTTCTCCCACATCTATCACTAACAGGTGTTTAAAATAATATAAGGTAAATGATATGCTTTTAACATTAAGTCAACAGTTTGGGGAAGTACCGTTCCTCTTTTTGCGAGCTCTATGAAGACGTGGTTTGACATGAGACGCTCTGAACCTGACCTGACTGACTCTATTGACTAATTAGAGACACAAATCCCCACAGACGCACTTTAAAGTCTTGTAGAAAGGCTTCCCAGAAGACTGGATGAAATTTAAGCTGCAAAAGAAAGACCTGGTAAAACAGAGTGTAAAACAAGCTCACGCTCAGGCGTCCATACACTTTTGACCACACAGTGTACAGGACTGTTCTACTGTACGTTCTACTCACCGATTATTTTAATCCTTCCGATCTTGTCCATGAAGAGCGCCGATATGATGTTCCCCGGGAGCACGGCCAGACTCCCTAAAAAGCTGACCAGGTAGACGAGGACGTCGTTCTCCTCCTCGGAATTTAAGTGGCAGCCCTTCCTGGTGTGGATGAAGCTGGTGTTCTCCATCGTACAGTCGATGAACTTCTCAGAGTACAAATCTGGCGGGACAACGAAGACGTATAAAAGTCTGTTAGTGTCCTGTTATTACACAAACAACTATTGGCTCGTCTGAGGAAGGGCAGGTCAGAGGTGATTCCTCATGATTAAAGTGCTGCACAGAGACGGGGGATAATGGAGATCAGTGCGTGACTCTTCATACAGATCTCTGTATAAACCTTGTGTAGGTGAAAAGAAGCGGTCAGCACTGCACACGTGTCGGAGGGGCGTGTGTTAGTCACGGCGCTTCTCGATCAAGGGTTCGAATCTCAGTGGTGCTATCGATATCTGCATAGACATTATTGGCTTTGTCTGAGGGAGGGGGCGTGGCTGAACAGCCTAACCATTGTGAGGTGCACTTGTCAGTGCGCTGTCAGTGCAGGTCCCCTGCCCGGACACAATAAGGAGGGTGGTGTGGGCCGCAGAGAGAAAAAAAAATTAAGTTTAGTCATAGCCAGTTCCTCTTCCTCTACTGGAGACCCCGATGGTGTTTGAGGGGGGTATATTCTTCTGACACGGCCTCCCTATGGTGCTTGTGCACTCCACCGACTCCTTCTTATTTACCCGTACTTGTGTGGATCGGTGTGTGAGGTCGGTCTCGGGCATGGAGAGTCACGCGCTACTCACCGTTCACTTTTTAGTCCCATCTTTTTCCCCACCCAGCAAACTAATGGCACTGCCAATTGTGCCCGCTAGGGGGAACCTAGTCGCCCAGTAGCATTTTCCAGGGTAAATAAAGACGATCAGCACTCACCCGTTTTGTAGAAGATGGTGGATCTGAAGGTGCAGTTCTCAAAAAACGTGTCTGTGGATTTAATGTCCTCGAAATAACAATCCTCAAAGAGCGAATCCTCGAACCTCACCGACTTCATCCGGATGCTGATGAACCTGGACGAGAAATGGAATTGAATTAAGCACTTGAACCTGAAGCAACTGATCCATCTAATCTGGGACCATCATCCTGGAACTTCAAGCCGGCAAGGGGGTGAGAGCGAGTATCTGGACACCCGACCATGAGCTTAGGTTAGGTTAGGACAAACCATTTCAGAAACAAACGGGGATCCTTTTGGATTTTCGGACTTTGAAGTATGTCTGTGGGAATTTGTGCCCATTAATCCAAGAAATCCTCAGCTGATGTTCCGGTTTATGTTTACATTTTTGGCATTTAGCAGACGCTTTTATCCAAAGTGACTTACAGTACTGTGACAGTAAACTGTCTAAGCAATTAAGGGTTAAGGGCCTTGCTCAAGGGCCCAACAGTTGCAACCTGGCAGTGATAAGGCTTGAACCAGCAACCTTTTGATTACTAGTGCAGTACCTTAACCAATAGGCTACAGCTGCCCTGGTTCATTCCAGGACTCTGTGCTGGACACTGGGGTTTTGTGGTTTTTTGCTTTGTGCACAGGAACAGGTTAGGCCCTTCCCTAAACTGATCATTTACTTTATATGAACGATTTATCACCCCTGATAGCAAATGTAATTGCTGACTGCATGTTGTTTACAGCATTTAGCAGCTGCTTTTATTCAAAGTTATTTTCAAAGCAATAAGGGCCTCGGTCAGGGGCCCAACCATGGCAACTTGGTAGTGTTAAGGCTTGAACCAACAACCTTCTGATCATTGTTCCGGTACCCAAACCAGTGAGCCACCACCGCCAAAAATCACACGGCACAGACTCATAATGGAAAAAGGGACGTTAGTTTACAGGACGTACTTGTCGTCGATGTACTCGCCCTCTCTGTGGAGCTGGTTTGTGAGGGAGAAGTTGAAGTGGAAGTGTTCGACTCTCTCTCTGTGGAAGGTCTTCATCCTGGACTTGTACTCCTCGTCCTGCAGGTGCTTGATCATGTCTGGAAACCACACGGCCAAACCGTAGTAACTGGAACACACCAACACCAACACCATCAACACCAACATCAACACCATCATCAACACCAACACCGACATCAACACCAACATCAACACCAACATCAACATCATAAGGAAAATTAAAAACAATAGAAGCTTAATTACGTCACGTTAATCAGGGTGAATTTACATTTAACGACTTATATGGTTGTTATTCCACTTTCCTTATATCATAATTATTTCACATCAATTTTCCTCTCAAGTTAGTCGTATCCAATTCCCTGATCGTATTGTTGCCCTGACTGACACACCCCCTCTGGCGATGCGCTAGCACCTCTAGCCATGGCATCACAGCTTCTTCCGCCACATGAACAGTCTCAGCTCTGTTCTGTCTTCACAGCATGCAGTTCCGTCCCCTGGTTCCTTTATCACCCCGTTACCCAGTACCCATTAGTCCCTAAGCTGATCCGATAAATCCAAATCAAAATATTTAACTTTAACAGGTTCATTTGGGTACGGGACCTCAACCGGTACCTCAACCGGTACCACCTACCAACACCTGACCTACGACCCCTCTCAAGCATCTCCACATCCTTAAGACTGGACCTCAATATTCAGTATTCCTCAGTATTGACAGAATTTATGTTTATTTGTAGCAGCAAAATAATCGCTTAAGAAACTGAATAAGACTCTTAAATGTAAATTTTACCTGAAGGCCATGGTAAACCAGATAGCCGCCATGAGGAGCGTCGCCAGTCGAAATTCTCGACCCATCAGGGACGCGACGTTTTTCATCACCTGTAGATTAAACACAGATCATCACCTGTCAGGATCAGCGTGTAAAAACAGCCAAAGAACAATAACGTCTCAATCTCATACGTGACGTTAATGAAGGTACCAGTTTGATGAGGGTCAGCGTGCGCACCGCCCATCTCTGAAATCCCGTCCCCGTCGACGTCTGGATCTCGAAAAACTCGTCCTCCTGTGTCTTCGGGGTCTTGATTTGAGAAACCTGAACAGAAAACACATCCGGAAATTCTCACACCGAGCAGAAAACCGAGACCCAGCGAGACGTTCCTGCAGGAACCCGGTCTGCACTCACCGTAAAAACCCGCTCCGGTTCTCCTTTAGCTCTCCAGTTGGTGTCGTGGACCTGCTTCAGGATCATCCAGGCTTCATCGTGCTTGGCGTGCTGAAATGATCGAAGGAGAAGGAGATTCACTATTAGTCAGACATGATTAAGTATGGATGAATGAACATCTGATGAAGGTTGAAGGTGGAACGCCAGTGGATCATGCAGATCTGATAGTAAATAATAGACTCATGGTGGCTTTGTGATGGTTGGCTGCTTTCTCCAGTCCAGCCGTCATACAGTAACGTCACCTTCAACGTCCTCAAGACACGCCCAAAGTAACAGAACTTGTGGTCCTCGTCGTGATCCTTGTCAATTTGAGCATCACCGCCACGCCCGTTCATGTTCTTGATTTCACTCTTATTGAATAGTAAGTCAAACATTAAAACCACCACCTAACTTGCCACCCAGACAGACCCTTCCAGACCCTTCTAGATGTCTGAAGGGTTCCTGTGGGGTTTGGTACCAGGACATTACCAGCAGCTCCTTCAGCACCTTTTTGTTGTGAGCTGGATGGTCCTACAGTCCATCCTGGATCAGTTGTTCCGATGTCCAGTTTGATCCACAGTAGATCTTCTGGCGGTCCAGACAAGACACCACAGCCTTCATGAGTCTTAGCCACCCAACAAGCGATTGGTGGCTCATGCCTTCTCAGACCATTGTGGTTGGGGACAACTTGAGAACTATGAGGAACCCCCGTCAGTAACCACTAGGAACCTTGCCACAGGGAAGGGTGAGGGATTATGAGGGATGTCCATATACTTTTGATCTAGTGTATATAAATAATAAGGTGTGTTTCTTTTTCTGTACCTGCAGCAGGAAGCGTGGACTCTCGGGCATGAACATCAGGCCAATGAGAGCCGCGATGGCCGGCAGAGCGCAAACCAACACGAACGCGCGCCAACTGTGGAACTGAAACTCGCTTCCCATGCTGAAACCCCAACCTGTAAACACACACACACACACACACACACACAGACGTTTACTCGCACTTTCCTTATATGGTCATTATTACACTTTCCTTATATGGTCATTATTACACTTTCCTTATATGGTCTTTATTACGCTTTCCGTATATGGTCGTTATTACATTTTCCTTATATGGTCATCATTACACTTTCCATATATGGTCGGTATTACACTTTCCTTATATGGTCGTTATTACACTTTCCTTATATGGTCATCATTACACTTTCCATATATGGTCGGTATTACGATTTCCTTATATGGACGTTATTACACTTTCCTTATATGGTTGTTATTACACTTTCTGTATATGGTTGTAATTACACTTTCCTTATATGGTTGTTATAACCCTTTCCTTATACGGTCGTTACTACACTTTCCTTATATGGGCGTTATGACACTTTCTTGTCTATCCTTTTCTATTATATTCTATTCTATTTTATTCTGTTCTCGTGGTTCTCTGTGTCTGTTGCGTCGTGTTTATTTACCGTATTGAGGGATGATGCCCCAGGCGGTAAAGGATGCGTAAATGCCTCCCATCATCCAGAACATACAGAGCCAGCTGAGATGTTCTCCTCTCTTATCCATCTGTAGGAACTCAGAGAAGTAGGTGTAGACAATCGGGATGGAGCCGCCGATCCTGGAATGCATAGACAGACCAGGTAAGATATAACAATTCACCCCTAGCGCCAGATAGCACTGCTAAGATTAAAACCTTGATCTCAGAGGTGGTGCTAGCATGTGGGTTATCATTGTACATATATGAGTACATATTCAAAGAATCAGTCCTAACAGAAAACACCCAGCAAACACCCAGCGCTGCTTGTGTTACCAGCACCAACACAGAGCCTGGAGTCTCGTACCCGAAGCCCGAGATGAGTCTGAAGAAGATGAAGAAGCCGTAACCCTGAGCGAAGGACGAGAAGAACGCGGCGATGCAGTTGATGGTCAGAGAGATAATCAGACATTTCCTTCTTCCAACCTTATCGGCCATTCCTCCCCAAACAAACGCTCCGAACATCATCCCCAGGAACACGACCAGACCTGCAGGAGCGCACAGACATCACACTCAGGGGTCAAATATCAAAACAATTACTGATAAATTATTAGAACTTTATGGATGTAATGAGCACAAACCTGAGATCTAAAGAAATGTAGGAGTACCACCTTAACCATGAGATCTAAAGAAATGTGGTAGTACCACCTTAACCATGAGATCTAAAGGAGTGTGATAGTACCACCTTAAACACGAGATCTAAAGAAATGTGATAGTACCACCTTAAACATGAGATCTAAAGGAGTGTGATAGTACCACCTTAAACACGAGATCCAAAGAAATGTGGTAGTACCACCTTAAACACGAGATCTAAAGAAATGTGGTAGTACCACCTTAAACACGAGATCTAAGGAAATGTGGTAGTACCACCTTAAACACAAGATCTAAAGAAATGTGGAAGTACCACCTTAAACACAAGATCTAAAGAAATGTGGAAGTACCACCTTAAGCACAATATCTAAAGAAATGTGGAAGTACCACCTTAAACAGGAGATTTAAAAAAGGGTGATAGTACCACCTTAAACACAAAATCTAAAGAAATGTGGAAGTACCACCTTAAACAGGAGATTTAAAAAAGGGTGATAGTACCACCTTAAACACAAAATCTAAAGAAATGTGGAAGTACCACCTTAAATATAAGATCTAAAGAAATGTGGTGGTACCACCTTAAATATGAGATCTAAAGAAATGTGGTGGTACCACCTTAAACACCAGATCTGAAGGAGTGCGGTTGCGCCCCCTGGAGGGAGCGGGTGGTGGGTGGAGGAGGTGTGAGTCGGGTTATTTATCAGACTGAAGGTCAGGTGGAAGTTTATCGATCTGCTGAAACCGACGCTGACTGGACTGCACACACACACACACACACACACACACACTCACACACACACTCACACTCACACACACACTCACACACACACACACACACACTCACACTGTCTCAGGTGGCTGCACATCTAAACGGATTAGACGTGGTTTGGACAGGAACACCAGGATCTACAGGATCCCACAATTTAAAACCAAACCACAGAGTCCAAGGAACCGTCTGTGGATCCTCAAGATCAAACTGTGGCAGAGATATAAAGAGCATCAAAGGCTTTGAGAGTCCAGATCCAGAGTGGCCTAGATCATGTTGAAATGGAAGGAGCTTCGTACAACCTTGAACCTTCCTAAAGTTCTGATGTCCGGCCAGATTGGGCTTCCAGGCACGTAGGTCCTTCAGTGAGGTAAGAGTGAACCTGATGGTCTGAGCTCCAGAAATTCAGTAGGGTCCTGAAGGGTCCTGAAGGTTTCAGAAGGTTTCAAAAGGGTCTGGAAGGTTCCTTTAAGTTCCTGAAGGGTTCTGAAGGGTTTAGAAGGTTCCTGAAAGGTTTAATGGTTTCAGAAGGGTCCTGAGGGGACCGAAAGGTTTCTAAAGCTGAGTTTAAAAAGTGCTGCGTCAGACTGTGAGAGTGCTCAGGGAAATTAAAATTGGTTCTTCATCTTCCACATCCAGCAGAACTTACACTGATATAAAGTCCAGTAAGCAAAACAGGTGGATAAATCTCAGTGTGGAAGAAGCTATTAGCTAATTTGTGGTCGCTTCCACTGTGCTGCTGGTCGGTACAGAACCTGCGCCAAACACGGCGGTTCTTCACCCACTCACAAAACCACTCGGGATAATGAGACGGAGCTTTTATGTAGAGCAGCTGTGTGGGTCCTTCTTCTTCTTCTAAAGAGCCATTAGCTTAAACACGAGATCTAAAGAATTGTGGGAGTACCACCTTAAACACGAGATGTGGTAGTACCACCTTAAAAACAAGATCTAAAGGAGTGTGGGAGTACCACCTTAAAAACAAGCTCTAAAGGAGTGCAGTAGTGCCACCTTAAAAATAAGATCTAAAGAACTGTGGTAGTACCACCTTAAACACAAGATCTAAAGGAGTGCATTAGTACCACCTTAAACACGAGATCTAAAGGAGTGTGGCAGTACCACCTTAAACACGAGATCTAAAGGAGTGTGGCAGTACCACCTTAAACACCAGATCGTCTGACCAGCTCACAGTCACCAGTAAGACCAAATGGAAAATAAGCGACACTTACCCAGCATGCCTTTCTCGGCGTTGGACAGGCACATGTCCTTCTCGGCGCTGGGCAGTGCCAGTGCCACCACGAAACACTCCACGCTGTCGGCCATGAGCGCCAACCCCAGCACCACGAACAGACCCCACTGGAAGCGACCGTGGCCGCAGTCCCCCATGATCTCCTCGTACTGCTCGGCCAGGCCGTCCTCCTCCTCCTGCTCCGGCCGCACCTTGGTCCTGCACGGTCGGACCTCGTCCGGGTGCGGGATGCCCTGGTACTCGCCCTCGTACATCTGGTCGTCCTCGTCGTGGCCCTCGGTCACGTCGCTGGCCGCGTCCTCGTCCTCCTGATAGTCGCCCTGGTAACCGTCTCCATGGTGATAGCTGTTTCGGTACGGGTCGGCCATCGTCCTGGCGGCGCAGGTCCGATCACGTTCAGCGCGGCGGGTGAGATCCGGGGAGGGTTCTGACACACGGACAGCAGGTACGTTTATGTTGGGTGTGTGACGTGGACGTTACCTCAGACTGACCAGATCCTCCAAAATCCACATGCTGAACCTGTTAACGTCAACACACACACACACACACACACACACATCAACACACACATACACACACATACACACACACACACACACATCAACACACACATACACACACATACACACACACATCAACACACATACACACACACACACACACACACATCAACACATCAGAACCAGAACCCTTACAGAGTTACGTACAGAGGAAGATAAACATCAACAACATCCAGGAGCAGCGCTGAAGAGCTACTGAAGCACCACTGAAGCGAGATGAAGCAGAACAGAACTGTGGGTAAAAAAATGCTAACAAACAAGAGAAAAACGCTAATAAATGCTAATAAATCTCGTTGTATTTGGTAACGCGGATGCCGCCGCGGTAAAACACGCTAACCTGTGTTCGTTTCTGGGGAAATAAACGACTCGTTCTATGTTTGTTCGTTAAAATTTAATATTAATAAATAAATAAGTGAAAAACTCCTCACTGCTCTCGTGAGTCATGAATTTTATGGACGCGTCACCACAGATAAACGATCAGAATGATTTATCACCTCCTGCATCATGAGGGGAAGCGAGCGCGTCTCAGAACGTGTGATTCAGCTGATAAATATTAATAAACAGCCGAGTTCTGCTCATAAATATTCAGGACGTGGAGCTGACGTGAGATAAAGAGTCTTAATCATCCAGATCTGATAGACGAGACCGAACCTCATCATCACCAACCACGACAAGGACACGGACACACCAGGATCAGGACTAAGATGAGCTTAAGACCTTTAATAAATATCATGTCAGGATCAAGTTTTAATGATTACAACCAAGACAAGACCAAGACTTTTTAAATAATTAGTACCAAGATAAATGGCGCTAGAGAAAGAGGACGGGCAGCAATACGATGGATGGACATAATTAGACGAGTCATTTAGAACCTGAAGAGAAGACTGAACGTTCTGGATAAACACCAGTAACATGATCTGTGATCCAGTCTGAACAGAACTAACAACACTTACTGATAACACAGACAGGACGAGACTAATACTGGTACTGACTGGGACTGAGTCACGACTGAGACGATTAATAATAAAGACTAAGAAGCTGTTGGTGTTTAGTTTTGTGTTGATCTCAGTGTGTTGGTGTTTAGTTTTGTGGTGGTGTTCAATTTTGTGGTGGTGTTTAGTTTTGTGGTGGTGTTTAGTTTTGTGTTGATCTCAGTGTGGTGGTGTTTAGTTTTGTGTTGATCTCAGTGTGGTGGTGTTTAGTTTTGTGTTGATCTCAGTGTGGTGGTGTTTAGTTTTGTGGTGGTGTAGAGTTTTGTGTTGATCTCAGTGTGGTGGTGTTTAGTTTTGTGTTGATCTCAGTGTGGTGGTGTTTAGTTTTGTGGTGGTGTAGAGTTTTGTGTTGATCTCAGTGTGGTGGTGTTTAGTTTTGTGTTGATCTCAGTGTGGTGGTGTTGAGTTTTGTGGTGGTGTTTAGTTTTGTGGTGGTGTTGAGTTTTGTGTTAATCTCAGTGTGGTGGTGTTTAGTTTTGTGGTGGTGTTGAGTTTTGGTTTTGATCTCAGTGTGGTGGTGTTGAGTTTTGTGGTGGTGTTGAGTTCTGTGTGGTATTGGTGTACCCTGGTGTGCTGCCTGCTTTCCTTCCCTTGGTACCTGTTTTTTTAAACACTGCAGGTTCTTGTGGAGAATCTGGGTCACGTTCTGCTGCTCTTTATTTATAGAAAACAGCCGCTCATCTGAGAGAGCTTCTCACTAGACTTTCTCCTGGTCAGGGTCGTGGTGGGTACAGTTTACTGGGCACAAGGTAGGAAACACCCTGGACAGGTCACCAGTCACATGGCAAACACACACGTTTACTGCAGGTCTTTGGACTGTGGGAGGAAACCGGAGCACCCGGAGGAAACCCGCACAGACACGGGGAGAATCGAACCCAGGACCTTCCTGCTGTGAGGCGACTGTGCTACCCACCGAGCCACCGTGCCTCCCAAAATACCAAAACAAAGATGAGCTGCAGTTTCATTCTGTCTGAATAATGTGAAGATTTTCATTCTGCTGAAACCTGGGGGGTGTTGGGGGGGGAGGGTGTTAATACAGAACACAGAGGTTCATCCGACACCTCTTCCATCTCATCATCTCATCATCTCCACCATGAGAACATGAGAACAGGTCCGGGCCTGACAGAGCAGATAAAAATACACCGATCAGCCATAACATTAAAACCACCTCCATGTTTCTACACTCACTGTCCATTTTATCAGCTCCACTTACCATATAGAAGCACTTTGTAGTTCTACAATTACTGACTGTAGTCCATCTGTTTCCCTACATGCTTTGTTACCCCCTTTCATGCTGTTCTTCAATGGTCAGGACCCCCACAGGACCCCCACAGAGCAGGTATTATTTAGGTGGTGGATGATACTCAGCACTGCAGTGACACTGACATGGTGGTGGTGTGTTAGTGTGTGTTGTGCTGGTATGAGTGGATCAGACACAGCAGCGCTGCTGGAGTTTTTAAACACCTCACTGTCACTGCTGGACCGAGAATCGTCCACCAACCAAAACTATCCAGCCAACAGCGCCCCGTGGGCAGCGTCCTGTGACCGCTGATGAAGGTCTAGAAGATGAGCGACTCAAACAGCAGCAATAGATGAGCGATCGTCTCTGACTTTACATCTACAAGGTGGACCGACTAGGTAGGAGTGTCTAATAGAGTGGACGGTGAGTGAACACGGTGTTTAAAAACTCCAGCAGCGCTGCTGTGTCTGATCCACTCATACCAGCACAACACACACTAACACACCACCACCATGTCAGTGTCACTGCAGTGCTGAGAATCATCCACCACCTAAATAATACCTGCTCTGTGGTGGTCCTGTGGGGGTCTAACAAAGCATGCAGAGAAATAGATGGACTACAGTCAGTAATTGTAGAACTAAAAAGTGCTTCTATATGGTAAGTGGAGCTGATAACATGGACAGTGAGTGTAGAAACAAGGAGGTGGTTTTAATGTTATGGCTGATCGGTGTATATTAAACAGAGACGATCAGAGAGGGAACAGTAGAAGGTCTTTGTAACAGATTTTAAACCATGACTGAGGGGATTTGTGTCCGTTCTGTCATGTTGAACCAGAACTAGAACTAGTCTGGCTTGAGAAACCCTATCTGAGCACAAATGAAACACACTACAATAAGCTGTCATAGCTCAGAGGTTTGGGTCCTGGACTCAGGGTCAGAAGGTTGCTGGTTCAAGTCTCATCACTGCTAAGCTCAATTACCCAGAACTGGTTGTTTTGGATAAGAGAGTTCATTACATGCTGTTAACGTTCTACTGCTGGACACTAGACAGTTTTTGTCCGTCCAGTGGTTTCGCCCCACTTACGTTTTGGAGTCGCTGGAGGTCTGAAACCTGCACCCATTTAAAATTAAACAGGTTTAAATTGCAGGGCGAGGAATTGGGACGTGACCCACACACACACACACACACACACGCCCAGCAAATTGAACGGATAAATATCACAGTGAGACGTCCATTAACCAGGATGTGAAGCTGGAGCTCGGATGTGTGTTTCTCGTGCACACGCCGAATCACACCAACACACACACACACACACACGCCGTGATTCGCTGGCTGGAATTTATGGTTATTGAGTCGCCCCGGCGCCCATTTTTCCGCAACGGACATTCAGAGTACGACGCCCACGGCGGTAATGAGGGCTGCCAGGGAACGACTTCCTAATAGTGTTCAGGAATGAGCTACCACAAAAATCCTGCAACTGAGACGCTGATTAACCCAGTAAACCCAAAACATCAAAGTAACATTTAATAAACATCAAAGTAATATTTTATAAACATCAAAGTAACCAAATAAACATCAAAGTAACATTTAATAAACATCAAAGTAACATTTTATAAACATCAAAGTAACATTTTATAAACATCAAAGTAATAAAATAAACATCAAAGTAACAAAATAAACATCAAAGTAACATTTTATAAACATCAAAGTAACAAAATAAACATCAAAGTATTTTATAAACATCAAAGTAACAAAGTAACATTTTATAAACATAATTGCTTTGATCTTGAGATCAAAGTTAAATCGTTCCACTATTATGAACAAAAGTATTGGGACGCCCCTTCTAATCACTGAATTTGTGTGTTTTAGCCACAACAGTCACTAACAGGTGTAATAAATCAATCATATAAAGGAAATCTTATGCTTCCAACTTTGCAGCAACAGTTTAGGGAAGGACCTTTCCTATGAAAGTCCAGCACAGAGTAAGAAATGCTCCAGCATCCTGCACAGAGCTCTGAGCTCAGCCCCACTCACCTGCTCCGGGATGAACCGTCACAAATTCCCACACGCAGACACACTTCTCAGGTTCTACTTCTGTGTGTGTGTGGGGATTTGTGCTGAACACTGATGATCAGTCGGTGTTCCGGTTCATCCCAGAGCTGTTGAGTGGGGCTGAGCTCAGGGCTCTGTGCAGGACACTGGAGCTTTTCTTCACGTCTTTATAGACCTAGCTCATGCTGGAACAGGAAAGGACCTTCCCTAAACTGTTGCTACAAACTTGCAGGCATATCATTTCCTTTATATCACCTGTTAGCCCTCGCTGTGGCTGAAACACACAAATTAAATAGCAAGTGGCGTCCCAATATTTTTGTCCATATATTGTATGTTCATTTCTCATTACATTTCTTTTTTCATCTGGTCAGGGTCTCTGCAGGTCCAGTTCCTAAGGCAAACACCAGACACAGGGCAGGAACACCCCACACAGGGAGCCAATCCATCAATCCATCCATATTTAGTGGTTCTCAAATGAGAAATGAAAGCCCCCCCTTCCTAAATTGATTTCTGTAGAGCTGGTGGTTAATGGAGACGTCGATGACCGGCGCAGTGGGCAGTAAATCAGTCCGGCGGTGTAACCGAGCTGCTCAGAGCACTCTGGGTCAGCTCGCTCGGCCTCGACACCGTCCAGATTCCCATAAATACACAAAGTGTGCCGATCGAACCGGGTGTCACGGCTCCAAACGAAAGCAGGTTGCCAACGGAGCAGCCGGCAAATCTGTCATTAAGAAATCATGATAAATAGAAACACGTCCACCTGGAGCCATTTAATGCTTAACGAGGTGCGCAGGAACAGACACCTCAATCGTCTGTGCCTCCGTGCCCCCTCTGCTGGCCGTATTTAGGAAGGCAGAAGGACACGATTCTGTAACTGAATCACGCCGCCGATCGCTGCGCTCCCAGGTGGGTTCGGTAGAGGATTCGTTATGTAAAAGTGCAGTTTGTGGAGGGCGGATTGTGGACGTCGTGCCAGGCTGCAGTGTGTGTTCTCTCGTGGGAATCCAGAAAAAGCTTCACACACACACACACACACACACACACACACTGCAGAACAACGAGTCCTGAAATCAGCGTGTGTGTGTGTGTGTGTGTGTGTGTGTGTGTTTTACCATAAACTGTTTTATATAATCACTTCAGTATGATTCTGCTTCATTCTGATCAGGGCTGCAGTTCCTCAGTTACACTGGGTGCATGTCAAGGTGCCAACACACACACACACACACACACACACACACTTAAAGGTGATGTAACACAGTAAACATGCCCCCGTCCCAACCTTTAGGAACGTGATTTGCTTGCATCAGACTTGGACTGAGTGTTCATTCATTCATTGTCTGTTTTACCACCCGCTTTATGCTGGTCAGGGTCCCGGGAGGTCCGGTTCCAACGTTTCTTCATGCCATTCTGAGGCAAAATATGTGTCACCTGCAGTCGCTCGGGTGGCACAGCGGTAAATCACACTAGCCCACTACCGCCGAGATCTAGCTTTCGAATCCCTAATGGTGCTATCGACCGGCCGGGCATCTCCATACAGACGTGATAGGCTGTGTCTGAGTGGGGGTGACCCAGGCCCTGCATCAGGTAGCTTTAAGCTGTTTACGAGGGTCTCGGCTCTCTAGGACTCCCGAACACCATATGTGGAGTTTTGAAGAGACGTGTTTGCAAATCTATCAGGGTTTGATCAGATTTGACTGGCAGTGGTGGCTCAGCGGTTAAGATACTGGACTAGTAATGAAAAGGTTATCGGGTTCAACCCCGACCATCAACGAGGTGACACTGTTGGGCCCCTGAGCACGGCCCTTAACCCTCAATTGCTCAAACTGTATTCAGAAGTAACTGTAAGTCGCTTTGGATAAAAGCTGCTGCTTAATGCTGTGATTGTAAATGTAATGGAGCTGAGTTCAGGAGATTCTTTAGTAGAACACCAATATGGATGTTGGGGGAACATACCAAACTCAGGACAGCCAGGACCCCTGAACACCATACAAGGACAGAGACACTGTTGGGCCCCTGAGCACGGCCCTTAACCCTCAATTTCTCAAACTGCATTCAGTCATTATTGTAAGTCACTTTGAATAAAAGCTGCTGCTAAATACTGTACATGTAAATGTAACGGGGCGGAGTTCAGGAGATCCTCCTGTAGAAAACCAGTATGGAAGTTGGGAGAACATGCCAAACTCGATACAGGCATTGACCAATGCCACAATTCCCGTCGAATGAGCAGGAGCAGCTCCGAGTTTCAATGATTTCTAGCTGCAAATTTCACCTTTAATTTCATCTTTTAAAATAAACCATAATAAATTAATAATAAACACTCTTAAACGCCTTATAATAAATAATAATAAACGCCTTTAAGCTGTTTAAGAGGGTTTGAGAGGGTCTCGGCTCTCTAGGACCCCCAAGCACCATATGAGGAGTTTTGAAGAGACAAATTTGCAAACCTATAAAGGTTTGATGAGATTTGACAGACGCTCAAAAGCTAATGGAGTGAAACTGGAGCCTGATTGATTTCTTCTAAAAATAAAGATGTGCTGACCGGGAGGAGGACACATGTTCTATTATATATTATATTATGTATTATATTATATTATTTATTATATTATATATTATTTATTATTTATTATATATTATATTATTTATTATTTATTATCTTATATACTGTATTATAAAGCATTGTGAGCTTCATATCACAATAACAATAATAATAATAATAATAATAATAATAATTTGATGTTTTTATACAGAGACGCTTCTGCTCTTCTGTACTGAGCTGCGGCTCCTCTTTAATATTTAATAAACTTTGCATTAGCAGAGTGATGAGCTCCTCATCTCTGTGCTCCTCATCCCTGAGCTCCTTATCCCTGAGTTCCTCATCCCTGAGCTCCATCCCGCTTCCTCCGTCCACAATCTAACATTCACAAACAAACACAACCATCAATCAAGTTTTCTTACCGGGCATGGCGCTGCTCGGGCACCAGGGTGGCACTGATCTACCAGGCTGAGGTGCTTTTATATCCAGATCGTGGGTCCACGGAGCAGCCAGGAAGAGGAACAGGAAGATCCGAACCCTCGCTCTCTCACTCTCGCTCTCTCACTGCATCCACACTCGGCTCTCTCACATCACTGCCAACCCAGAGAGGGAGTGGCTCAGTGTGTGTGTGTGTGTGTGTATGTGTGTGTGTGTGTGTTAGGTAAGAGAGGCTGAAAGGGATGACAGATGGGCGATTGCGGGTGGGCGGGGGCAGTGGGAGGTGTGTGTGTGTGTGTGTGTGTGTGTGTGTGTGTGTGTGTGTGCGTGTGTGTGTGTGTGTGTGCGTGCGTGCGTGCGTGTGTGTGTGTGTGTGTGTGTGTGTGTGTGGGAGGCAGATGTGTTGACTTTAAGGAGAAGAGAATAACCAGATTGGGACAGCTGGTGCACGTCAGTCAGTCCATCTCTGTAATGTGTCAGTCAGTTATTCAGTCAGTCATGTCTATCCGTACATGTCTGTATGTGTCATTCAGTTACTCTGTCAGTCAGTCAGTTATTTATTCAGTCATTCAGTCACTTAGTCAGTTATTCACGCAGTCAGTCAGTCATTCATTCAGACAGTCAGTCAGTCAGACAGTCAGTCAGTCAGTCAGTTATTCATTCAGTCACTTAGTCAGTTATTCATTCTCTCATTCAGTCAGTTATTCATTCTGTCATTCAGTCAGTTATTCATTCTGTCATTCAGTCAGTTATTCATTCTGTCAGTCAGTCATTCAGTCAGTCAGTTATTTACTGTCATTCACTCAGTCACTCAGTCATTCAGTCAGTTATTCAGTCAGTCAGTTATTCAGTCATTCATTCAGTGAGTGATTCATTCATTCAGTCAGTCATTCAGTCAGTCAGTTATTCATTCAGGTCATTTACTCAGTCATGTCTATCCGTACATGTCTGTAATGTGTCAGTCAGTTTCTCTGTCAGTCAGTCAGTCAGTCAGTCATACAGTCAGTTATTAATTCAGTTACTTCAGCAGATAATCCAGACGGTGTATAAACCGCCGTGGTTTTACAGCGTAGCAGCAGTAAGTCTACATGTAATGAAGCGTGAGGTTAATCCTGCTGTAGCACCGCAGACAGACGCCCGTATTAAACACCGCACAGTCAGTGGTTGTGTTACTAATTGTACTGCAGTAACAGACAGCAGGACGATGGATCGCAGCTCCTGCTGAGGTTCCATCCTTCATGCATTATAAGCTTTTAGCTCCATGATGTTCATACAATATTCATACGCTGCAGCATGTAGAGCCAACCCACCCCCCGCCCAACCTTGCCCCACACCCCACCCGTTCCCCCGCTCACCTCACACCCACACCCCACCCGTTCACCCACTGGAGCTGGAGGTACCAAACCCTCCCCAGTCTGGTGGGTGTGATCCATCATTACTGAGAGTACATGTTATATCCCATAATCCTCTGTACCATCTTATTCTGCTTCAAAAGAGGATTAATACCAACCAGCGGGCTTCATCCATCATGAGATTTAACCCGCTGTAGTGATTAGTGAGTACCAGCGCTCTGGAACAGCGTCCAGCGGCGTCTCTTTATATTCTACAGCTATAAAACCGTAACCGCTATGAACGGTGGCGGGATGCCAAATGCTAATGCTAACAGGAATGCTAACGCTATCATAAAGCGCTGATCTGTGAATTGTCTTTGATCGAGGTTAAAATAAAACTACAAACATAAACGTTTTATCTGTAAACATTCACATTCATCACCGTTCTTTTAAAAATTGTTTCATTAAGATTTGAGAAAATTTACCGGCGTAAATAAACACTGTGCGGCCAAAAGTATTCAGACGCCTGACCGTGAGCTTGGTGGACGTCCCTTTTCAAAAGCAAACCGTATTAAAAACAGACCTCTGACCTCTGTGTGATCTTTTTTTCCAGCTAGAACAACAGCCGCTCTTTTGAGAAGCTTTTTGAGAACACCTGTTTGAAAGGGCTTTAACTGTGCGTGAGGTCAGACTCACAGTTGTGATTCTAATTCACCCCAAAGATGACACTGAGGTCAGGGCTCTGTGCAGGACACTGGAGTTGCTTGGTTTTCAAACTGAGCTTTTCTTCACGTCTTTATAGAGCTCGCTTTGTGCACAGTCATGCTGGAACTGGAAAGGACCTTCCCTAAACTTGCTGCAAAACAAAAGCAGCAGCAAAAATGATCATTTCTTTTATATATTATTAAATCATTACACAGGGCGGCACGGTGGCTCGGTGGGTAGCACTGTCGCCTCACAGCAAGAAGGTCCTGGGTTAGGTCCCCAGGCGGGGCGGGGCGGTCCGGTCCGGGTCCTTTCTGTGTGGAGTTTGCATGTTCTCCCCGTGTCTGTGTGGGTTTCTTCCGGGAGCTCCGTTTTCCTCCAACAGTCCAAAAACATGCAGTCAGGTTAAGTGGAGACACTGAATTACCCTATAAAATTAAATGTGTGTGTGTGTGTGTGCCCTGCGATGGACTGGTGTCCCATCCAGGGTGTTACTGTGTGCCTTGCGCCCATTGAAAAGCTGGGATAGGATCCAGCACTCCCCGCGACCCTGATTGGATAAGCGGTTAAAAAAATGAATGAATAAATGAAATTATTACACCTGTTAGCAGCTGTTGTGGCTGAAACACATGAATTCAATCATTAAAGGCATTCGTAGTCTACTGGTTAGGGCACTGGACTAGTAATCAGAAGGGGGCTGGTTCAAACCCCATTTCTGCCAGGTTGCCACTGTTGGGCCCTTAACACTGAAATGCTTAGACAGAAAGTCACTTTGGATAAAAGCGCCCCAATACTTTTGTTTGTTTTGTGTATTTGGATATAAAGTGTTTGATTTATGCAGCGTCATCTCTGTTACTGTTTCCTCATCACAGATCGATCAGCCCTCCCCTCTACGCCACCCTAACCCCCCCCTTCCCTCCCCGGTGTTCCTGACCGGTCGGTCAGTACCCGTAGCTCCCTGATCTGAAGCACACGGCTCTGATTAATCCATCAAACTCCAGATCTTTCTCAGCCGGATCGACACGCTGTACCACGTCGTCCAGAATCCATCCAGGGAACCGGTTACGTCCGGACGGGACTGACGTGCAGGGCAGAGGGACGGTCCAGAGCGGAATCACGGTCAGGAACACGACTGAGACACACACCAGTTACATTTATATTTATATGCAAGAACAGTTTAGGGAAGGCCCTCTCCTATGAAAGTCCAACCTGACTGTGCACAAAGCAAGAAACCCCAGTGTCCTGCACAGAGCCCTGACCTCAGCCACACTCAACAGATACGGGATGAACCGGAACATCGACCGAGGCTTTCGAGAATAAACAGGCACAAATTCCCACAGATGTACTACAAAATCTTGTGAAAAGATGACATACATTTACATTTTTGGCATTTAGCAGACGCCTTTATCCAAAGTGACTTACATTACAGATCCAGTATACAGTCTGAGTAATTAAGGGTTAAGGGCCTTGCTCAAGGGCCCAACAGCAGCAACCTGGCAGTGGTGGGGCTTGAACCAGTGACCTTCTGATTACTAGTCCAGTACCTTAACCACTAGGCTACGGCTTGACATAGAGGTGAAGGTTGTGCAGATTAAGACCCCCTGCATTCGACCCCATGGTTTCATTGTGCCCAAACAAGCCGCTGGCACTTCTGGATGTTGTTGATGTCTGGCTTCCACTTTGTGCTTCTGTAGGTGAGGTGAGGAGATGTGTTTACTGACGAGGGTTTTCTGAAGAAGTCCAGACACAGGTCACAGTGCTGGTTTCCAGCCAGATTGGTTCCAGATTCTCTGAATGAACTGGTTAATAATATCGTGGACTGTAGATGGTAAAAGCACAAAATTCTGTGCATTTCTACTATGTGTACATTTAATTTGCTTCTGTCCCAACTATTTCGGAATTGGGTTAGTCCCTGCGTAGATGTTGGATTGCATCTTTTTAGTGGTGTCATGGTACCAATATAATGCGCCACACACACACACACACACACACACACACACACACACTACTGGCAGTAATAAAACTGGCTTATGAGATCACACGAGTACACGCACCTGGCACGCTAAGGAAATGCCAGGTGTATGTGTGTGTGTGTGTGTGTGTGTGTGTGTGTGCAGACTGTAGGACTCTTTGATCAGCAGAATAAAGGATAAACGCTGAACAAACAGTTTAGGTGCCAGGGTCTCGTTTCTGCTTCAGATCGTTTACCGCCGCTGCTCCTCCACATACAGGAACATTAAATCAGCTTCAGTCTCGTAATGAAGAAACGTCTCAATCAGGCTAACGGGCCGCTAACAGGAAGTGAAAGCTGGAGGGAAGCGGCGAACACATACGAACTTGTCCGATGTTATTAGGAGTGATGATTTGCTAGTCGGTTGCACAGATATCTTAGGTGGTTGCTAGGGTGTTGCTATGGTATCTCTGGTGGTTTCTACTCACATTTGCCTATTTGTGCCCATCACAGCTAACAACGTTGGACAATTTTGGGGCTAGCAATCAAGTTCAGGACTAGCAATCGCCAGTTTAAGACCCACTGCTTCCAATTACCTCTGTCGGGCCCCTGAGTAAGGCCCTTAATACACCTCTGGTGGCTTATAGCTTAAATATACACTTGAGAAAGTGAGTGCACCCCTTTTTTTATTTTGCAACCTTAGAAATCACCAAAGATACCATTACAACACACTAGCAACCACCTAGGATATCTAAGCAACCGAAACAGCAACCATATGAACCATTTAACACCCTTACAATCACCTAAAACAGCATAGCAAACGCCTAGCAACACTGTGGCAAGCACATGGGATACCGTACCAAACAAATGCCAACACCCTACCAACTACCTGGGATGCCGTAGCAAACTACCTAGAATTCCTATGATTTAGAAACTTAAATACACCTTAAATACGAGCCACTGAGCAAGACACTGTCAAAACTACACAACAACCTAGCAACCACCTGTAATAACATGAATCAGTGACTGAAGATGAATGAATGAATGAATGTGCTTTGTAGATGGTAGAAATGCCATGCTGCAAGTGTGTGTGTGTGTGTGTGTGTGTATTAATGGGCGCTGCATCTCAGCGGGCACCAGGCAGAAATGCAACAGGGTGCCAGTCAGTTTTGGGTGGGGGGCGGCACACATGCACATGCTTCACCCAATACATTTAGGAGATCTTGGGAGGAAACCAGAGGACCAGGAAAAACCCATCCGGACCGGGGAACTCGGACCGAGTCGAGGATCAAAGCCAGGATCTCTGGAACCACCCTGAGTGGAATGATCTACCAGGATCTACCAGGATCTACCAGGATCTACAGGATCTATAGGAGGAAATGAGTTTTATTACCTGGTGTGTGCAGATCTGCGAGGATCCCTGTTGCTTTGTTTTCGGAAGATCCTGAAAGGTCCTGCTTCAGAAGAGGGATGCAGACGGAGCGAGAGGGTGTGTGGTAAAGCAAGAGAGAGAGAGAGAGAGAGAGAGAGAGAGAGAGAGAGAGAGAGATTGGTTGTAAAAAGAGAGATAGATAGGGAAGGGCGAGAGACACTAGGTTAATGTGGAAAAGTGTGTGAGAGAGAGGGAGTTACTTGATGCAGTCTCTACAAGGTCTGAATGCTAATGAGATGACGGCTTTCCCTCGTACACTAGGATTCTCAAACACTACTGCAGTAACACACACACACACACACACACACACACACAGCAAAAGACAAAAGAACAAAACATGTACGCTATACGGCCAAAAGTGTGTGGACATCACATATCGTCTAATGCTCAGATTTAGTCCCATCTGCCACATCCATCGCTAACAGGTGTATGAGCCTATATAAGGTACATGGTATGCTTTTAACATTGCAGCGACAGTTTGGGGAAGTCCCAAGTCTGAGCACAAAGCAAAGGAACTCTATAACGACAAGGTTTGAGCCCTGGTCTCAACCCAACTCAACACTTGTGGGATGAATTGCAAGCCAGAACTTCTCTTTTCTTCCAACATCAGTGCATCGCTGACTCTACTGACTGAATGGGGGCACAAGTTCCCACAGACACACTCCAAAGTCTTGTAGAAAGGCTTCACAGAAGACCAGATGGTATTAAAGCTACAAAGGAAAGATGGAGTGACACACAGTTGGAAAGGGGCATAAAACAAGCTCATATTCAGGTGTCCACATATTTTTGGACATATAGTGTATTCCCCCAGTATTATTGGTTGGTAATTCTGACTGACCACTGCTGGTGACCTCTGTGCCCACATAATTAGGGCGAGTTTGACTGCACCCTTCATAGACAATGTTTAAGTACATTTATACAGAGCTGGTAGTTTCTAAGCAGCTCAACTATACAAAGAAATACAAAGTACGTGGAACAGTGGTCTCTCCGGCCAAGGACACAAGAAAAATTGACGAGGTGGTCAAATGAGGTGCTCAGGTGGTTG
The DNA here is from genome assembly GCF_030014385.1 of Trichomycterus rosablanca. Lineage (NCBI taxonomy): Eukaryota > Metazoa > Chordata > Actinopteri > Siluriformes > Trichomycteridae > Trichomycterus > Trichomycterus rosablanca. The sequence goes on from NC_085995.1 coordinate 883,221, forward strand.
GCTAGTCCACCACTGTTAAGATCTGGGTTAAAATCTGGTCAAGCACATGCACTTTATGTATACAAAGCAGAATGAGTCCTGGTATCGTCACCTGTACAGCTGTGTTAGTAATTCCAGTGCATTTCGGTTCCTGTGTCAGTTGCCTGTTTTTGTTCCTCCTGTGTGTCCCGTTTCATTTTGTTTAGTAATAAAATGTTTAGTAATGAAATCACGTGTCCACGGCGCGAGTGTGATGAGTGTCGGTGTGTTAAAGCTTTATTGAGCATCTGAGGGCAAGAAACGAATTAATAATTCAACAATATCGAGCTGAAGCACTCACACAGCCTGCTGAGAGCAGACGGGGGAGAAAGAGGTCGTGATTATTGTTCCAGAGAATTCTACACATTATTCACAATGAAAAACTGCTTAATTCAATAAAAATATAATAGTAATAATGATAATAATACTAATAACAATATAACAATGATAATCTAATTATAAAAAATAATATAATAATAACAAAAATATAATAATAATAATACTGATAATAATAATATAATAATAATAACAATAATAATACAATAATAATAAAAATATGAAAATAACAATAATAATATAATAAAAATATAATAATAACAATGATAACAATATGATAATAATAAAAATATGATAATATAATAATATAATAATAATATAATAATAACAATAATAATAATAATAATATAATAATAATAAAATAGGATAATAATAATAATAATAACAAAAATATGATAATAATATAATAATAATAATATGATGATTGATAATAATAATAATAATAATAATAATACAAATATAATAATAATAATAATAATAATAATAGAAATCTAATAATAATAATAATAATAATGATAATAATGATAATAATAAAAGTAATAAAAATCTAATAATAATACAAAAATCTAATAATAATAATAATCCTGATAATAATAATAATAGAAATATAATAATATTAATAATACAATGCAAAATAATAATATAATACTTAAATAAAAGATATATAATAATACCCAGTATGACCGATAGAGGCAGTATTATCAGCTGCAGTACCCAGTATGACCGGCAGGGTTCATTATTTTGACTGCAGTACCCAGTATGACCGATAGAGGCAGTATTATCAGCTGCAGTACCCAGTATGACCGGCAGGGTTGGTTATTTTTAGCTGCAGTTCTGGTTGTGACCAGCAGAGGGCGGCGCTGCTGCTGCTGCTGCTGTGCTGTGCTGTGTTGTGTATGGAGGAGCTGTAGAGCAGGAGCGGCTGAGTGCAGCGTGGAGCGGTCCGAACTTTTCTCTCCTTCTCTCCGGTTCTTTCCGCTTTTTGTTGCGTTTCTGCTGTAAAAGTTCGGAGTTTCGGAAGGAGAACAGCTCGAGTCCCGCTGTGTGTGTGTGGAAAACGCGTGTGTGCGGTGTTTTGTATGAGTTTGGAGCAGAAGAAGGGGAACAATGCGGGATTGTGTTGGCTGGAATTGAAGGGAGTGAGGAGTGGAATGGTGGGCTCTCAGAAACACTCCGAACACAAACCAGCTCCAGACCTCCAGGTATGAAGCTTTAATGTCGCGCAGGGCAGCGTTATAACAGCTTTATAACCTCTGTCGTGTCAGTGCGGGTGTTTTCTAACACTTTTTGGGTTTTTTTGCTGATGTGGAATTATGCAAACGCCAGCAAAGCATTGGAGATACTGTATTTGGAGATGTTTGGAGAACTTGGATGAAGCTCAAGTGCTCAGATAGTTTTGAAGTAACTGGAATTACATGCTTTTAGATCTCAGTCTGGTCATGTAGGACCTCCTGTGAACATCTGAGCAGGTAATTTGCAGGTAATGAAGGGTTAATGTTTGTTTACCTGCTCAGGTGTGTTGCAGTTGATACTCTGGAGATCCTTCATACCACCATGAGGAACTTCTGTACATCGTGTTGAGTTTTTTCTACTCTTGCTGCTCCCAAAAATGCTAAATACCCGCAAGTTTGTGGATATGTGGAGTAGTTGTGCTTCGGATCACACCTGAACATGCAGTAGACACCACATACCTTCTCAGGTGTGTCAGCGCTGGTGATCTGGTGATCTTCTGGTCTTTAAAAGTTATTTAGGATCTCTGGTTTGTGCAGGGTTATGAATGATATTTGATGGTATTTGTAATGCTTATTTCAATGTCCCGTAATACAACAGCATGGCTGTGTAATCAGAGGCGTGCTATCAGGTGCTAGACTGACCTGCCTGCAGTCCAGATCTGTCTTTTATTGATGATCTAGTTTCATTTTCAGACTGACCAGATCTTTATGGACCTAATTTTGTCCTCAGGTCTTTCCAAAACTGTCTCAAATATTAGCAATGGGTGTGGCTAAAACCCCTGAACTTATACTAATATTAAAATGAGCGGTCAGATGCAGATTCTAGCTGAACGGTCAGTCGTGGTCAGACGCAGCACCCAGTCGTTGGGCGCTGGGGTGGTCTACGTTCCCACCACGTCGTAGAAGTAGTTTGTAGTCTGAAGAAGTGGTGCTACGGAGGGGCGGACGGTGGTAGGACGTGATGAGATGATTATATTGTGGTGTTTTGGTTCAGACGGTGTTTAGACCAGTATGAAGCTGGTAGTGCACCAGTGGAATGTGTCCCAGTTCAGTGTTTTGAGAGGAACTATGACATCATCAGACGTACACCTGAGCAGGTAGACCTGACTGGAGAATGCTGGCTGACCTGCTCAGGTGTGTTCCAGCTGATGTTCCCACACTGTTGCACTGGTGTGTATGAATAACCACCGTTTGGAGGATGCTGGGAAAATAGTTTATTGTTAAATTCCTATAAAAACCAGTTTAGATTGTTGGCAGCGTCTGATATGGGGTAAAAGTGTGATGTCATAATGTGGCACCTCACCAGGCACCCAAAAAAACGTAACTTGAGGTACTAAACATGGTTCAGGAGCTCCTTTTTGTTCTGGCCGTCTCGTCCACTCGCTCAGTGATGATCATCTTCCTCAGTTTTCTGTTGCACTTCTTAAACGAAGCCGTCAGTGGCTGGTTTCTCTAAGCAGCTGTGAAGTATGGTGGCGGGAGCATCACGATGACCGTACTAGAGAACGTAGTCCAGCCTGTTTGGAAGCTGGGGTCAGACCGCAGGGTCGGCTATAAGATGCCCAAAGTAACATAACTCGAGGTGCTAAACGTGGTTCAGGAGTAGGGATGTCCCGATCACGTTTTTTTGTTCCCGATCCGATACCGAGTCTCAAACCGATACTTGTATTTTCCAGATATTGTCTAGATAAGAACTGGATAATACTGTTCACACAGTGCACACTTCAACTACATTACAGTTATTCACATTAATCCAGTGTACATGTTTAACAACGGAATAGCTCTGCAGTGCTGTAGGAAAAACATTACCTGCATCCAAACTATTAACTTTCTTTTCTTTTTACAAAATAAAAGTAAACAAACGTAGTGCAGCATTGTAGTAGTAACACTAGAACTTTACATTAAAAGAACATAATTCTGTTTAATGCAGTGATACACTAAAAATGAACAGAAATCTCCACTCAGAAGTCGTGTATATAAAAACTTGAATATAAAAAAAACCCAAATAAGTTACTTAACAGCAATACAGTAAAACCTGAATACCAAAATAAAATGGACAGGCTCTTTTGTTATGAAGGAAAGCCAGTTCTTAAAGTGCTTGTATTGTGACAGTGGTTTGATGGACGTTTCTATGCGAAGTGAGTGAGTTTTGACCCTTTGGGGCTTCCATAGTGCATGGACTAGCGTGCTTGACTCTAGCTGTCCGCTATTCGTTACCGTAACAGAAGAAGTGAAATGCTCCCGACAATTAGTGAATATAGCGTGTATTTATTTCTTTATTAAGCGAGTGCATCACTACGACGCTCGGTTACATAACTAAGCCAATCAGAGAGCTCGATACTGAGATGTCGTTCAGTCTTGTAACCCATAAACTCGTAACAGCTGTATGTTATGGTCCTGAAGTTTTCATACTCGGATTAAAAGTTATTGTTTTGTAAACCGGTGTAAAACAAAAGATCGGGATTACGATCGGGTTTAGTAAAGCCGATACCGATCTTTGAGATCGGATCGGGACATCCCTATTCAGGAGCTTTTGTTTCTGTTCTGGCCGTCTCATACACACGCTCAGTGATGATCATCTTCCTCCATGAGATTTTAGGCAGTTTTGTTGTGCCTCTCAAAGCAGCTGTGAAGTGTGGTGGCGGGAGCATCATGATGACAGTACTGGAGAACGTGTTTGGAAGCTTGGATCAGATCGCAGGGTGGGCTGTCAGAGCCAGGGTTCTAACTATCGTGCAGGAGGACGTGAGCGCTGTGGTGTCTGCTGTGGACCCTTCTGTGCCAGTCTAAGTTCCCATGCAACTCCTGTCCATCGTGGAAAGGTCCTCCAGTCGCCATCCGGGGATCAGAACTGGACTTCAGAGCTAGACTTGAGAAGGTCCGACAGTCCAAGTGTGGTTTACCCAGGATGGACTGTAGGACGTTCCAGCTCACGGCATAGGTAGCTGAAGCTGAAGGAACCACAGGACGTTCTCAGACGTTCTCAGACGTTCCTGTGGGTCGGAGCTGGAAGGTGGAGGACGTTGTTGAGAAGGACGTGAAGTTCCTGATCTGATCTGAACATGTGTTTCTGCTGAAACTATTCCAACCATGTAAAGACTGGAATCCAAACTTAACCACAACCCTGTGTGTGTGTGTGTGTGTGTGTGTGTGTGTGTGTGTGTGTGTGTGTGTGTGTGTGTGTGTGTGTGGTTCCATCACACTTCTCGTGTGACTCATTAAGTTAGAAATGTTGTAAACTATCTTGTGAACTTCTGGAGCCTCCAAAACGAGTCTCATCAGAACCTTCTGCTGATTGTACTGTCTACTCTAAACGACCATCACAGCTTCTACTCCTCTGTTTTCTAACTTCAAGGACTTCTAAAAGTCCAGAAGGTTCCAGTTCATCCCGCTGGTGTTCAGTGGTGTTGAGGAGCAGCTCTTTATGGACCAGGCATTTCCAAAACATAGCAATGGGTGTGGCACAGCACCATGACTGGGCGGAGGGGCGGAGGGGCGGAGGGGCAGGGGGGTGGGGTGTGGGTGGTCTTTGAATGGTGCGTAGATCAGTGCGTCTGTGATCTTTAACGTCCTGCTCAAGAACAGCTGCATATCGGCAGTGATTGGGTTTGAACCAGTGACCTTCTGATTACTAGTGCAGTACATAACCACTCTGTAACTGCTGAGCTACTACTGGTCATGGGATTTCTACCTGTGTTCCTGTGTTCCTGCATCCTTGTGTCCCTGTGTCCCTGCGTCCCTGTGCTCCTGTGCTCCTGTGCTCCTGTGTCCCTGTGTTCTTGTATTCTTGTATTCTTGTGTCCCTGTGTCCCTGTGTTCCTGTATTCTTGTGTTCCTGTGTTTCTGTGTCCCTGTGTTTCTGTGTCCCTGTGTTCCTGTGTTCTTGTGCTCTTGTATTCTTGTATTCTTGTGTCCCTGTGTCCCTGTGTCCCTGTGTTCCTGTGTTCCTGTATTCTTGTGTCCCTGCATTCATGTATTCTTTTGCTCCTGTGTTCCTGTGCTCTTGCATTCTTGTGTCCCTGTGGTCCTGTGTTCTCGTGTTACTGTGTTACTGTATTCTTGTGTCCCTGTGTTCCTGTGTCCCTGTATTCTTGTGTACCTGTGTTCTTGTGTCCCTGTGTTTTTGTGTCCCTGTGTTCCTGTATTCTTTTGCTCCTGTGTTCCTGTGCTCTTGCATTCTTGTGTCCCTGTGCTCCTGTGTTCTCGTGTTACTGTGTTACTGTATTCTTGTGTCCCTGTGTTCCTGTATTCTTGTGTTCCTGTGCTCCTGTGTTCCTGTATTATTGTGCTCCTGTGTCCCTGTGCTCCTGTGTCCCTGTGTTCTCGTGTTACTGTGTTACTGTATTCTTGTGTCCCTGTGTTCCTGTGTTCCTGTGCTCCTGTGTTCCTGTATTCTTGTGTCCCTGTGCTCCTGTGTTCTCATGTTACTGTGTTACTGTGTTCGTGTTCCTGTGTTCCTGTGTCCCTGTGCTCCTGTGTTCTTGTGCTCTTGTATTCTTGTGTCCCTGTGTCCCTGTGTTCTCGTGTTACTGTGTTACTGTGTTCCTGTATTCTTGTGTTCCTGTGTCCCTGTATTCTTGTGTCCCTGCATTCATGTATTCTTTTGCTCCTGTGTCCCTGTGTTCCTGTGCTCTTGCATTCTTGTGTCCCTGTGCTCCTGTGTTCTCGTGTTACTGTGTTACTTTATTCTTGTGTCCCTGTGTTCCTGTGTCCCTGTATTCTTGTGTTCCTGTGTTCTTGTGTCCCTGTGTTTTTGTGTCCCTGTGTTCCTGTATTCTTTTTCTCCTGTGGTCCTGTGTTCCTGTGCTCTTGCATTCTTGTGTCCCTGTGCTCCTGTGTTCTCGTGTTACTGTGTTACTGTATTCTTGTGTCCCTGTGTTCCTGTATTCTTGTGTTCCTGTGCTCCTGTGTCCCTGTATTCTTGTGCTCCTGTGTCCGTGTGCTCCTGTATTCTTGTGTCCCTGTGCTCCTGTGTTCTCGTGTTACTGTGTTACTGTATTCTTGTGTCCCTGCGTTCCTGTATTCTTGTGTCCCTGTGCTCCTGTGTTCTCGTGTTGCTGTGTAACTGTGTTACTGTGTTCTTGTGCCCTGTGTTCTTGTGTCACTGTGTTCCTGTATTCTTGTGTCCCTGTGTTACTGTATTCTTGTGTCCCTGTGTTCCTGTGTCCCTGTGTCCCTGTATTCCTGTGTCCCTGTATTCTTGTGTCCCTGTGTTATTGTGTCCCTGTGTTCTTGTGTCCCTGTGGTCCTGTATTCTTGTGTTCCTGTATTCTTGTGTCCCTGTGTTTTTGTATTCTTGTGTCCCTGTGCTCCTGTATTCTTGTGTCCCTGTGTTCCTGTGTTCTTGTGTCCCTGTGGTCCTGTATTCTTGTGTTCCTGTATTCTTGTGTCCCTGTGTTTTTGTATTCTTGTGTCCCTGTGCTCCTGTATTCTTGTGTCCCTGTGTTCCTGTATTCTTGTGTCCCTGTGTCCCTGTGTTCCTGTATTCTTGTGCTCCTGTGCTCCTGTATTTTTGTGTCCCTGTGTTCCTGTATTTTTGTGTCCCTGTATGCTTGTGTTCCTGTGTTACTGTTTCCTGTGCTCCTGTGTTCCTGTATTCTTGTGTTCCTGTGTTCCTGTGTTACTGTTTCCTGTGCTCCTGTGTTCCTGTATTCCTGTGTCCCTGCGTTCCTGTATTCTTGTGTTCCTGTGTCCCTGCGTTCCTGTATTCTTGTGCTCCTGTGTCCCTGTGCTCCTGTGTCCCTGTGTTCTCGTGTTCCTGTGCTCCTGTGTTTTTGTGTCCCTGTGCTCCTGTCTTCCTGTCTTCTTGTGCTCTGGTTGAGGAACACGATGCTCAGGTTTAGCCTTCATGTAGCTCCACACCCGTTCTGGATTCGTTCTGTTTAGAAGATGGAGAGCAGTGAACGTTCTGCCCGTCCTTCCTTGGCACTACGGAACAGTGGAAACTTCTGGAACTGGTTTTTCGGGGTGAGGTTTCTTCTGGAACACGTTCCCTCCCACAATCCTCTCTTCGTTCTGGTCTTTTATGGGATGAAATTCAGAAGAAAGGAGGACGATTCTCTCCATGCTGAGCAGAACCGTGGATAATGATGAAGAACCTGAAGACCAGGTTCATCACTCACATGTTCCTGGTACGTTGCCAGTCCTTCAGTGGACGACTGAGGTTTGGACCTTCACAGGGTTCCAGAGTGTAGATCCTTCAATGTGAGGTCGGTCTCGCTCATGGAGAGTCACGCGCTGATCTCCACGTTCCTCCACTACTCTGCCTACTAACCAGGGTCCTTACACGGTGTCGGAGACCCCGCCCACTTTTTAGTCCTGTCTTTTCTCACCCAGCAGACTAGCGGCCGATTTTGTCTGCCGTACTGGGGGGGAGGGCGCCCAGCCGACCGGAGGCAGAACCCCAATGATGGTGCGCCACCTGGGCACCCGTGTTCCCATCAGTTGTTGATATGGCAGGAATGTTTAAGCAAGAACCCCCCCCCCCCCCCCAGTAGATTCAACCCCTCCCAACCCCTCCCCCCAGTAGATTCAACCCCTCCCAACCCCTCCCCCCAGTAGATTCAACCCCTCCCCCCCAGTAGATTCAACCCCTCCCAACCCCTCCCCCCCAGTAGATTCGACCCCTCCCCCCCAGTAGATCCAACCCCTCCCCCCAGTAGAGTCGACCCCTCCCCCCCAGTAGATTCAACCCCTCCCAACCCCTCCCCCCAGTAGATTCAACCCCCTCCCCCCCAGTAGATTCAACCCCCTCCCCCCCAGTAGATTCAACCCCCTCCCCCCCAGTAGATTCGACCCCTCCCCAAAATGTTTAATTGTAGACTGGTAACTTTGTTCAGAAGTTTTAATGTTTGTGGTTGAAAACAAATTCTACTTTTTGATGATTGGAACTTTCCGGGTGTGTAATATACTGGGTAGAGGTAGAGTGTGTGTTTGTGTATATATAGTGTGTGTGTGTGTGTGAGTGTGTATATGTGTGTTTGTGTATATAGAGTGTGTGTGTGTGTGTGTGTGTTTGGGGTTCTATAAATTCTACTTTTTGATGATTGGAACTTTCCGGGTGTGTAATATACTGGGTAGAGTGTGTAGTGTGTATATAGTGTGTGTGTGTGTGTGTGTGTATATAGAGTGTGTGTATATAGAGTGTGTGTGTGTATATAGAGTGTGTGTGTGTATATAGAGTGTGTGTGTGTGTATATAGAGTGTGTGTGTATATAGAGTGTGTGTGTGTGTATATAGAGTGTGTGTGTATATAGTGTGTGTGTGTGTATATAGTGTGTGTGTGTATATAGAGTGTGTGTGTGTGTGTATATAGAGTGTGTGTATATAGAGTGTGTGTGTGTGTGTGTATATAGAGTGTGTGTGTGTATATAGTGTGTGTGTGTGTATATAGAGTGTGTGTGAGTATATAGTGTGTGTGTGTGTATATATAGAGTGTGTGTGTATATAGTGTGTGTGTGTGTGTATATATAGAGTGTGTGTGTGTAGTGTGTGTGTGTATAGAGTGTGTGTGTGTATAGTGTGTGTGTGTATAGAGTGTGTGTGTGTGTGTGTGTGTGTGTGTGTGTGTATATAGTGTGTGTGTGTGTGTGTGTGTGTGTTGGGTGTTCTGAGCACTTTTTTCCAGCGTTCCGTCTCCTCGTGTTCTGAACGTAATTCCTCACATTCCTCTGTTTGTTCTCTTTGGCTGCTCACAGATGCTGAAGCTGGAGAGTCTCGTTCTGCTGCATTTAGCACCTCCATCCACCCCCAAATGTTCTCCTGATGTTTGTTCTGCTGCTGTTCTCCTATGGTTCTCCAGTTGTTCTCCTGCTGTTCTCATGTGGTTACCCTGCTGTTCTCTTGTGCTTCTCCTGATGTTTTCCTTGCTGTTCTTATGTGGTTCTCATGTGGATCTCGTAATGTTCTCCTGCTGTTTTCTTGCTCTTCTCTTGTTCTTCTCTTGTTGTTTTCTTGATGTTCTCTTTCTGTTCTCCTAATGTTCTCTTGTGGTTCCTCTTATGTTCTCTTGCTGTTCTCCTGTGGTTCCCATGCTATTCTTTTGCGGTTCTCCTGATGTTCCTCTGCTGTTCTCTTGTAGTTCTCCCGATGTTCTCCTGATGTTCCTCTGCTGTTCTCTTGTAGTTCTCCCGATGTTCTTCTGATGTTCCTCTGCTGTTCTCTTGCTCTCAGAGAGCTGATAGTGTTCGGGTGTGTCGGCTGTGGTGTGGGTGGTGCACTGGGGGGGGGGGGGTATTTGCATGTTGGTTCTGGCTTCACGCTCAGCTGCACAACTCAGATCTTCAGGTTTGAATATTGTGTCCTTTGGTTCTGCTTCTTCTGTTGTGAGGACTGTGGTCTATCATGTTCCTCTGGTCTGCTGGACTGAGTTATGGGAATTCCTGTCCCTCAAGAACATGCCAAACTCCAGCTGTCCTCGGCCAGCCTCTCTAATAGACGTTAAACGTAATCGGGGGTGCGCAAACTTTCTCACAATGCCACATTTGCATCCTACGA
>NC_085995.1:898302-918302 GCF_030014385.1 Trichomycterus rosablanca
ATGTCACAGTGGGCTGCCAAGCATGATACCCACCTGCTAGCGGGCACCGCGTCACGCCCTGCTTCCAGAAACGGCACGTCTGTAAATAGAGTCGGAGGGGAGGGGTGGTGCGGGGTGTGATCAGACTGGATTACAGGGTTCGAATCTCACGGCGTTGTTGATCACGTTCCTGTCGCTCTGTCTCCACAGACGCCGATGCCATGAAGCTGAACCCGAAACAAGCGCCGCTATACGTAAGTACCAACTTCCTGTCTCTCCCGCCGCTCCTGTAGTGTGGCCGGACTGGATCACTGGGTTCGAATCTCGTTGCTGCGAGGTGAATCGGTTTGTTAATCTCATCTCATGTGGGCGAAAGTATTCGGACGCCACTTCTAAACACAGAGCGTAAAATCACCCAACAAAGCGACTTAGAACTGTTGAGGATCACAGCCCAAGCAGTCGGGGGTTTAGGGCCTCGCTCAGGGGCCCGACTGTGGCGACTCTGTGACGGTGGCGAGGGCTTGAACCAGCGACCCTCTGAAGACAAGCCCGGTACCTCACGACAATCAAGTCATGAAAATCACTGATGAAAATGACGTGATGTAAATGACCTGACGGATGGGCCGTGTTGCTCTAGGACGTCGGCAAGAGACCCGGTTACGTACTGCTGACCGGAACCAGATCCCATCCCGCCTGTACACGGCTGGTTCTGACACGTCTGTTGTTCGGATCGGTGGTTTGAGGTTCGAGACCCCCCCCGGTGTAAGCAGACGTAGCGCGTCTGGAGCGAACGCTTCGGATCGCTGTTGTTATAAGCCGCGCGTGTTGGGTGGTCCGTCTGCTCCCCGTGTTTACGTTTTCGTCTTTAACGCCGCGTCTCCTCCGCCACCTGCTAACCAACACCGCTCGCGTTCAGTCGGGTTTAAATATAACTAACCCCCCCCCTCCTCCCCACATACCAGAGGAACACTGCCGACTTCGGGTTTTCCATCTTACAGGGGCTTGAGTAGCGCGGCGGTACAACATGCTAACCCACAGGTGCTGACGTCTTCAGTTCGAATCTTAGCTGTGCTACCGGCCAGCCGGGCTCCTACGTAGAGAGCCGTCCGCCCGGGAGGATCAGGACGGAGGGATTCCTGAGTGCTGGTGTAATAGTGACCTCTGCTGGCCCTTCGAGGCGCTGCATAGAGACGGTGAATAACGGAGAGCAGTGCGTGACTCTCTACAGCTCAGGGGCCAAACAGTGGCTGAATGGTGGAGGTGGGTCTTGAACTGGCGACCTTTTGATTACTAGTCCGGTACCTAAACCCCTGAGCTACCACTGCGCTTCGTTTCAGCCCAAGTTTTGTGAAGACCACTGAGGTCTCCAAGCTCTCGAGTTCCAATCCCAGGTGGTGCTATTGACCTGGCTGGGCGTCCAAACGGGCACAGTTGGCTGTGCCGGAGGGAGCGAGGATGTTTGCGCCCTCTGCTGTCTGGTTGAGGATCCCCTGTCCAGCCTTCCCTCCCTCGGACACGCCCGGTTGTGTTGATAGTGGAATAGCTTGAACAGCTAGCTAAGGTGCTGCGCCACCTGACTAGCCTGTGGTTTGGACCATAGGTTTGCCGCCGTCTCCCAGGGCTGCTTTTATAGCATTCATGTCCGGCGCCCCTCAGTGGCCGCCAGTGTGAACTGTCTCCAAAATTACCATTACTGCTACAACCTCTGCACCTGCAGCGCTCAGGGTTTGATTCTTGATTTAATGGTGTGTGTGTGTGTGTGTGTGTGTGTGTGTGTGTGTGTGTGTGTGTGTGTGTGTTGCAGGGTGAGTGTGTGTTGACGGTGCAGCTGAACGAGGAGGAGTGTGTGAACAAGGATGAGGACGACGTGGAGTTCTACCTGCTCTTCTCCGGCAGCACACAGAGACACCTGACCAGCACACTGAGAGTCAGTCATGTTACCCTACAGGCCGTGTGTCCAGGTCAGCACACACACACACACACACACACACACACACACACACACACACACACACACACACACACACACACACACACACACACACACTGAGAGCTGGTACTGAACTGGCAGACGTTGAGTATGAAGCGCTCTGGTGAGGATTAGTGATCACACACCCTGTTCATCTGGCTTCATTCCCAGTACGTTCACCAGCACCACCAGCACCATGTGTTCATGTAACTGGAACCCTCACTGACCTCACATACACCCCCCCCCCCAACCCCGCCCCCCTTCACTGTTAACGTCTAAATATCACCGACACGCCTTACGACCAGATTTAGATCCACACCAAACCTCTCAATCCACCTCAATATTATTGTTATTATTATTATTATAATTATAAATATTATTATTATAATTATAAATATTATTATTGTTATTATAATAAATATTATTATTATTATCATTATTATTGTAAATATTACAATTGTCATAAATATTGTTATTATTATATTATTATTATCATTATTATTATAAATATTATTATTATTGTAATACATATTATTATTATTATTATTATTATTATTATTATTATTATTATTATTATAAGTATTATTATTATTATAAATATTATTATTATTATAATTATTATTATTGTAATAAATATTATTATTATAAATATTATTATTATTATAATTATTATTATTGTAATAAATATTATTATTATAAATATTATCATTATTATAAATGTTGTTGTTGTTATTATTATTATTAATCTTATCATAAAACATTTTTATTTATTATTATTATTATTTTATTATTACTAATTATAGCAATGTTATTATTAATCATTTATTATTATTATTTTTGTTATAATAAAATAAGCAGAGACAGAAATACATTTTCTTTGCTGTGTGTTTTATTACCTCGAATAATTAAATATAAAATTTTACTGGAGAGTCCAAACTTGTGTAAGACTGAATGTAAAGTAGGTCAGAGGTCAGCAGTGCTGCTGCCTTTAGCCTATATATGAGTGTGTGTGTGTGTGTGTGTGTGTGTGTGTGTGTGTGTGTGTGTGTGTGTGGTGGATATTTATAGTGTACCCGTTGGCCCCTGTGCCATGTGGCACGAGAGCTTCCATAAATAAATCATGCTGACACACAGATCCAGCGCGGCGTTACTGTACGCTTGGTTCTGTGGGACCTCAGAGTCGGAACACACCTGTGAGGATTTGTGACCTCAGACAGACTCTGAGTTAATCATGTGTGTGTTTGTTTCTGCGCAGCGCACGACCGCGACGAGACGGTCCGGGTCACGCTGTGCCAGGCTCGACCCGGCGGTCCCGTGGATCAGGTGGCAGAGGAACGTTTCCAGTATGTCCACGACCTGGCGCTGGACATGGCGCATTTCCTGGTTAAAGCCGCGGCGCGTGGGGACGGCCTGGAGGCGGCGCTGCTGTTCGACGACTCTCACGCCTCGTCACAGGAGAGGCTGGACGAGGCGCTAACGCTAGCACTTAAACACCTGCCGCTGCCGTCCGGGTGGAGCGTGCTGGGCACGGACGTCAGCACACACTCCGGCGCAGGTAACGTCTGTCTGTCTGTCCGTCTGTCCGGGTACTTCAACACTATAGGGACAAAAGCGCTTCCATTGGTTTTGCTTCCTCCTACCGTTCACAATTACACTGGCCTACACTCGCTCTTCCGTTGGTCACACTTACTCCCACCGTTCAGAATTATACTCACCTATATCCGCTCTTCTGTTGGTCACACTTCTCCCACCGTTCAGAATTATACTCGCCTAACACCCGCTCTTCCGTTGGTTGCACTTTCTCCCACCGTTCAGAATCATACTCGCCAACAGCCGCTCTTCCGTTGGTCCCGCTTCCTCCCACCGTTCAGAATTATACTCGCCTAACAGCCGCTCTTCCGTTGGTCCCACTTCCTCCCATCGTTCAGAATTATACAGTCTGCTGATGCAGTTAATCTAACAGCGGACGCTGCACTGATGGCACAGCTGGGCCCACCGCAATCCTGACCAGGTTGAAGCGCTGAATTATAATGAATCAGATGGACATGTGTTCTCTGTCCCAGCTGTGTTATTTCTGTTTTCTTTACCAATGGCTCCACCTGCTGGAATGAATGTGTATAGAACCCTGAGCGTTTTAAAGTTCGTTTACTGAGGTGGCAGGCAGGGCAGGGCAGGGCCGAGTCGTGCCAACCAGGCGCCCTGGGCAAACTAATCCGTATTGTTAATTAGAATATTCCCTAAACAAGGAAAAACATCATTCCCACCAGACATGAGAATGCCAGCAGATTGTTTTATATGTGTATATATATGTGTGTGTGTGTGTGTGTGTGTGTGTGTGTGTGTGTGTGTGTGTGTGTGTGTGTGTGTGTCTGTACACACAAACTTCATTTCAATCCCAGAATTCTCTGCGTCTCTTTACTTTCCTCTAAGATAAATATTGTTCTCAGGTCGTGTGTGAATGATTGATTTCGGTGACCCGGTTAGAGTCGCCCCGCGTCCCCCCGTGCACTGTATTTTTTTTTAATGTAGTTTCTTTGCCCTGATTGGTCGGGTGGGTGTTTACAGAGTGGGTCGCTGGGACTTTATGTTCCGAGTCCACATGTTATCAGACCAAACACCGCTGCCGCTCCCACAGGGACGATTTTGAGAGAAAAGGAAGCGTGGAGCGGCTGATGGTAAACGCTGCTGAAATACGTATTAATTACAATTATATTTTGTGTTTAGTGTTGATTCTGTTCTCCTCCAGGACTCGGAGGGCGCTGTTTATGTGTTACGAGGTTTTCTCCTCACCACTGTGGGTCCAGGTTTGATTATTTGGGGTCTTGGATTGGATTTTTGCTTTGAGAAAACAGATCATTGTAGGAAGTGGCGTCCTGGTACTAGCAGTTTGGAGGAACAATAACAGTATCGGCATGTTTAACACCCTTTAAACGTGGGATGAACAATTTCAGTCTGAAACGGTATGAAAGAATCACATTTTCTAGTGGCTAGATCATTAAGAAATATGTGGCATATTTTTTATGTTTGGTCACTTTTTTCCATCCTGCAATTCCCAAACATGTCCAGCAGAGGTCCACAGAGGTCCGACCTCACCTGCATATGGTCAGGTGGGTCCACAAGTGACATCAATGCAGTTTTTGAAGCGGTACTTCAGCTGTGCCACCAAATGCCCAAGCAAGATCTGCCCCTGCTTTTCCAGCTCTGATTTTTGGGCCTTTCGGCGGCTTTGTGGTTGCTATATGGTAACAAATAGGAGATCAAACAACGGGCGAGATGTTAAAAAGTTGTGCAGGTGAAAAGAAGCGGTCTGTACTGCACACGTGTTGGAGGGGGTGTGTGTTAGTCATGGCTCTCCTTGGTCAGGAGTTGAGGTCTGGCTAATCGGGTAATTGGATAGGACTAAATTAGTGACCGCTGTGTGATCTTGAAGGAGGATCTTGTTGAGTGGGGCTGAGCTCAGGGCTCTGTGCAGGACACTGAACTTTTCTTCACGTCTTCATAGAGCTTGTTCATACTGGAACAGGAAAGGACCTTCCCTAAACTGTTTCTGCAAAGTCGGAATCATGTCATTTCCATTATATCATAGATTTATTACACCTGTTAAACCTGAGATGGTGTCGTATATTTATTTATTTATTTATTTATTTTATTTTTTGGGCAGATTTGAGTCCTCATGACACCCTCCTGCACTTTGCCGCTCGGCGGGGGCTGCGGAAGGTGGCTTTGTTTCTCCTGCAGCAGCCCGGAGGACGAGACGCCCTGCAGCTGGTTAATAAGTACGGTTACACCCCGGTGACCCTGGCAGAGAGAAGAGGGCACACGCAACTCCGAAACCTCCTCTCAGAGTGAGTACAGCCTCGAACAGGGCGTCACACAATAAAACTAATAATAATATTGATAATAATAATAATTTTGATAATAGTAATAAATAATAATAATAATAATATAATAATAATAAATAATAGTAATAAATAATAATAATAATGTAATTAATAATATTACTAATAAAAATAAATAATAATATAATTAATAATAATAATATTAATAAAAAATAATAACAAATATAAATAATAATAATAATTAATAATAATAATGATAATGTTACAAATATAACTATTTAAATAAATATAAATATTAATGTTATTAATGACAGTAATATTAATAGAATAAAAATAATGTTGTTAATAGTTGTAGTAGCAATTATAACTAATAATAACATTGAAAACAGTTGTAATTAATTTATGATAATAAAAAATAATAATAATTAAATAACAAAAATAACATTATGATAACAATAATTATAATAGTTAATAATAAAAATAACAAAGATAATAATAATAATAATAATAATAATAATAATGAAATATTATAACTATAATGATAATATAATAGGAATAATAGTACAATATTAATAATGATTAATAACAGTAACAAAATAATAATAAAATAACAATAAACACTTTTAAATTAGTAAAAGTAATAATAATGACAAAACAACAACAATAATCAAATAAAACAACTATAATATTAACATTAGTGATAATAATAATCAATAATAAATAATCAATTATAACATTTCTATAACATTTTTTTGGCTTTCCTTCTTTGTTTGAGTGTGTGTGTGTGTGTGTGTGTGTGTGTGTGTGTGTGTGTGTGTGTTAAACCGGTTTGATTACTTATTGACACTGAGCATTTTACTGCCTGTCTCACACACACACACACACACACACACACACACACACACACAGCAGGTAACCGGTGTTGAACTCTGTCCTTGTAAACATGAAGAATAAGAAACGTGTTGATAAACGTGTAAAACAGACCCAAACACACAAGAATAAATCAGCCTCTAAATATTAACGTTCCGGTACCAGTCGCTCCTGGTTTCATTCTGAAAGACGTCAGGATCGGTTCCACACAGCGAGGATCCATCAGACTGAAGCTCTCAGGTACAAAATAATAAACAGAAAAGCTCCAGAACCTCAGAAGAACCTTCAGCACAACTGGTCCCATCGTCCACACACGGAACGTTCATGGAGCCTCAGATCGTCCCGGACAGACGCCTTCAGAACCGTGGTCACATGATCAAGTACAGGACGGATCATGAAGAACTTAGCTGCTGGTTGCGGGAACACTGAACCTGCAGTGAAGTATGGTGGTGGGAGCATCATGATGGTGGTGGGAACTGCTTCTCAGAAGTAATGGGACACGACCGGTGCATTTAACTTCATAGGACATGTAATATTCTAATAGCACCGTCCAGTGTGTGTGTGTGTGTGTGTGTGTTAGTGTGTGTGTGTGTGTGTGTGTGAGTGTGTGTGTGCGAGGGCGTGTCCGTGTGTACGTAGGTGTTGAAGGTGTGGTGGATCTGATTCATCAGCTGTCCCGTCTCTCTCTTTCTCTCTCTGTTGGTGTTTTGTCAGGCTGGAGAAGTCGCCGCGCCTCGAAACAAAGCCTCAGAAGCGGTGTTACCCAGCAGGCCCGGCGTTCCTGCACCACCCGAGGCTCGACACCTACACGCTGACGGTGCAGAACGAGCCGGGCGCGGATCCTCCCGACCTGAAACGAGACGTCAAGAAGCTCAGGCGCCACATTCGGTCCCAACGGAGCGACAAGGTAAGAAAGTCGTGAGTAACCAGTACAGCAGGGGGGGGGGGGCAGGATCAGAACTGATTCAGTTCTACTTCTTACTGGTTCTACCTGCTCTGGAACGGTACTGGAGACGTGGAACCACTGTATCTCCTGAAGATCTGGTCCATCAACATGCACCACATGGCTCCAATATTAATCGTGCTGGATGAACCAGTCATGTTCTGTTCGGGGTGTTACTGCATTACGTACAGTGATTAAGGACACCAGAACCAGACCCACTGCAACCCTGACCAGGATAAAGTAATGCTAAAGCAAGAAAATGAAATAATAATAATAAATGTAATGATAATATAGTGATGATGGTAATAATAAATATATTACTGGTTTTAATATTGTTAATAGTAATATTAAGATGATGATAATAATAAGCAGTAATAATATTAATAAATATGTTAATAAAAATATAAATAAATAATATATTATTAATTATAATTATAATAACTTTAATTACTAACGAAATAATAATAATGTTAATATGATGATAAACTAATAAAATAACAGTAATAATAAGTGATATCATAAATATAATAATACATATTATAACATTATTTATAATTATAATAATTATAATAATAAGAATAATAATGAAGGTAATGTATTACACTGTTATTAAATTAAATTAATGGTAATATTGATAATACTGGTAAATGTAATTATTATAACAACAATAAAAATAATTTAAAAAATAGAAATAATAATTAATACTTAATATAGATTAATGTTGAAACACTAATAATAGAATTAATAATAATAATAAAAATAATAATCATAATAATACAATTAATATTATTATTAATAATAATAATAATAATAAAAATAATAATATTAACAATACTACTAATACTTAATATAATAATAATAATAATATAATAATAATAATAATAATAATAAATAATAATAATAATAATACAATAATAATAAGTAATATAATAATAATAATAATAATAATACAATAATAATAATAATAATAATACAATAATAATTAATATAATTATAATAATAATAGTACAATAATAATAATTAATATAATAATAATTATAACAATAATAATAATAACAATAATAATAATTAATATAATAATAATAATAATAATAATAATTAATATAATAATAATTAATATAATAGTAATAGGTAATACAATAATGATAATAACATTAATAATAATAATAATAATAATAAACATCTCATGATAAATGAATCAATCTAAACTATTTATGGAGGTTTTGGGTTTGAGTTGAGTTTAGGATGCACATGCAGGTTTATATGAGTTTTACTGTATATAGATGAATAATTTTAAGTTCACCTACTGGCATGTTTCTGGAGGGTTTATTTATATTATTTATTGATATTATTTAATAAGAGCGGTTCATTTATTTTTATGAACCAACACTGGGCACAAGGCAGGAACAGCCTGGACAGGGGGGCAATATATCACAGGGCTTCAGTCACCCTGTACCAAACACACACACACACACACATTAATGCTCTCTCTCTCTCTCTCTCTCTCTCTCTCTCTCTCTCTCTGTGTTGGTCTCTCTCTCTCTCTCTCTCTCTCTCTCTCTCTCTCTCTCTCTCTGTCTCTCTCTCTGTCTCTCTCTGTGTTGGTCTCTCTCTCTCTCTCTCTCTCTCTCTCTCTCTCTCTCTCTCTCTCTGTGTTGGTCTCTCTCTCTCTCTCTCTCTCTCTCTCTCTGTGTTGGTCTCTCTCTCTCTCTCTCTCTCTCTCTCTCTCTCTCTCTCTCTCTCTCTCTCTCTGTGTTTTTAGGGAGGTTCTGTGAAACACTCGGTTCCTCTCATCCTCACCCCACATCTGGGCGACGTTCCGCCGGCCGTAGCGACTCCCGCTAAAGGACTCTCGGTTACCAAAGCACAGACGTCTCAACAACAGGAAGTTACGACCCACAGAGAGAAGCGCACGCTGGATCCCACCCTCAGCGACTCTCTGCGCTCTGGGTCCGAGCCGCACCCGTGCCCCAACGGTACCGACCGGTCAGCCTCGGGCGATCAGGGCGCGGGTGATCGGGACGGTCCCGGGGGTTCTGATGGAACACGTGAGGACTGTGTGAGTGTGAGCGGCGCTTCCTGTGCAGAGCAGCAGCAGGAGGAAGTAGATAAAGAGCCGAGTATAATCAGAGCCGAGCGGGCGGCGGCGGGGGACGAGGAGCGCAATAAAATCCAATCTGGCAACACGCCGGAGGGAAGTATGGGTCAGACGCAAAGCCATCCTGAAGGAACCCCCGAGAAAGGAGGAACTAGCGAGGAGTCACGGGAGGAACGGGGAGGAACGCGCCCCAGCAGGCTGGAGATCTCGCCCAGCGTGGACGTGCGGCCACCAGCGGGGGACGGAAAACCGCCGGGCAGCGAGCAGGACTCCAGTCCGGCTCTAAATTTGGACGTCGAAGCTTGTAGAGCTAGTGAAGAACGTTCCAGCGGCCGAGAGGAAACAGGAAACCACAGCGAGCGGTCTGAGAACACCACGCCGGGTGGAGATATCAGCAACGAAGAAACGTCGGCTTCTGATCCAGCGTTGGCGCTCAATATGGCACCAGGACCGGTCCACCACGTCCACCTTGAACCGTCAGCGCTCGATCAGCAATCACACATGGACGTTCCTGGAGAAAAGCCGTCCAATCACCAAGAGGGGGCCATGAAAAGCTCTGAAACTCCTGATAAGATCGCTGACTCGGTTCCTGATGTTCCTCTGGTTGAGGAACGTCCTGAAGAAACCGGCGAACTGACTTCTCCTTCTGAAGATCAGACTCCTGCACCACAGTCTGTAAAGTCCACAGACGGAAGTTCTGCAGAACCGAGAGCGGATTTCCAGCCTGCAGGAGGTCAGGAACCTCCATCTCGAGACCTTCCTCAGTCACACCGTGGAGATAATCAAGATGATGAAGCGTTCCTTGGGCGTATCGAGTCATCCAGAACCGAGCTTTTGAAGGATACTCGGATGGTAGACGAGCAGACGGGTCCGATTGTCTCTCCAAAGCTGGATGAATCCGGTTCCTCACCCGATGAAGCAGGATCTGGTTCTTCTGGCCCTCAAAGCACCGAGAGCCCTGAGGAGAACTTACCGGTGGAGTCGAAGCCCCTCGAGGAGTCCGAGATCTCCGAAATGGCGACGCTCCTGAGTCAGATGCGCTTAAACTCGCCTTCTGCGTCCATCACCTCAGACGCCGGAGGGTCAGGTGGGAAAATCTGCACCATGGCGTTTGAGTTCTCCGAAGCACCAAGCGCCGGAGATGCCCCAAAGCTTCCAGACGCCAAAAATACAGAGGAAAAGGGTCTGGAAGTGGAACCAGGACCAGAAATGACTCCGTTATCCAAAGATCCAGATGAGATTGAGGAGAAGAACGTGGCTTCAGAGCTTGAGAAGGATCAAACAAGCTTAGAAGCATCTAAACCACCTTTGGAATCATCGGTGGAGTCTGTTCCTGAAGAAAACATCTCTGGAGCATCTCTCAAGGTCAACTGGTCGAGGTCAACTGTTGAGGAGAACGTTGAGGAAACATCTGATGATCCTCATCCTGAGCGGCCAACCTCAGAGGAGAACGTCAGTGGAACATCTGCCACAAATTCTCAAGAGGAGTCAGTTGAGGAAGCATCTCGCGACCAACGGCCAAAGATCATCGTCACTAGGGAAACCGTTACGAAAACGTTTCTCCATCCAAGTTCTGAAAATCCAGTCCATCAGGAGAACGTACAAGGAACATCTCCCAACAAACGACCTGAAGTCAACGAGGATACGGAACCTACTGGAGATACCGCAACCGTTGAGGAGAAACCTCTTGAAGACTTGACCTCTATGGAGAACCTCACAGGAACATCTTGTGACCCAAAACCAGAGGTCAGCTCCTCAGAGGAAGCCGTTGGAGAAACATCTCTCGACAAACAACCTGATGTCAACGAGGACATGGAACCTACTGGAGATACCACAACCGTTGAGGAGAAACCTGAAGGAACGCCGTGTGAGCTAGCTCTTGAAGGCCTCACAGGAACATCCTGTGACCCAAAACTGGAGGTCAGCACCTCAGAGAAAGCCATTGGAGAAACATCTCTCGACAAACAACCTGATGTCAATAAGGCTATGGAACCTACTGGAGATACCACAACCGTTGAGGAGAAACCTCTTGAAGACTTGACCTCTATGGAGAACCTCACAGGAACATCCTGTGACCCAAAACTGGAGGTCAGCACCTCAGAGAAAGCCATTGGAGAAACATCTCTCGACAAACAACCTGATGTCAATAAGGCTATGGAACCTACTGGAGATACCACAACCGTTGAGGAGAAACCTGAAGGAACGCCGTGTGAGCTAGCTCTTGAAGGCCTCACAGGAACATCCTGTGACCCAAAACTGGAGGTCAGCACCTCAGAGAAAGCCATTGGAGAAACATCTCTCGACAAACAACCTAAAGTCAGCGAGGATATGGAACCTACTGAAGATACCGCAACCATTAAGGAGAAACCTGAAGGAACGGCATGTGAGCTAGCTCTTAAAGGCCTCACAGGAACATCCTGCAACCCAAAACTGGAGGTCAGCAGCTCAGAGGAAGCTGCTGGAGAAACATCTCTTGACCCACAACCTGACAGCTCCACCTCTGAGGAGATAGCACCACGTGATCTTCAACTTGACGTCCCAGACGTTGCTGAAACATCTCAAGAGCACGACGTTGAGGACGCGTCCTCTGAAAGGACCTTCGCTGAAGCGCCTCCTGATTTTCAAACCGACCACACAGACTCTAATGAAGATCTCCAGACCGACCTGGACACGCCCGTCTCGGTTTTAAACATCTCCAGTGATGTTTCCAGCATCTCCACCCAGCCGGTGGACGTGAGCTCCCCTTTGGATTTAGAGAGCGGTACTACTCTGGATGTGGATGCCGGCTCCTCCGTGGAGGTGGACAGCGGTCTGGTCCAGGACCTTCCACCTGCGGAGGCTGGAGGACCGGAAGCTTGTGGAACCCTGGACGAGGAGGAGAAGCTAACAGAGCAGGAGCGTGAGGAGAAACCGGACGAGGAACCAATAAAAGGTGAGAAGAACTTCTTCTGTGGTGGTTTTATGGGCAGGTGTGTCGGGGTTTATGGTCCCGCCGTGGTGCCGTCACATGATCGGCGGCAGGTGACTGCAGGGAGGCGCGGGCAGGGGTTCAGAATGCTAACGCTAGCGCTAACGCTCCGGACACCTGATGCTTTCTTCAGCTCGTGTTTGGAAGCTCTTCCACGTCAGGTTGGTACCTCGATGACGGCGTGTTCGAGTGGCGCTGGAGAAGAATTGGTTTTGTTTTTAGCTAGTATACCTTTCTACAAGTCTTTGGAGTGTGTCTGTGGGAATTTGTGCTAGTTGATTCACTGAGGTCAACCACTGTTGGAAGAGTGCAGTGTAGAAATCAGCAACTGGATAGATGTGTGTGCAGGTGTGTTGTGCTGTTGTTGTGCAGGTGTGTTGTACCTGGGTGTAGTGCTGTTATTGGGCAGGTGTGTAGTGCAGGTGTGTAGTGCTGTTATTGGGCAGGTGTGTAGTGCAGCAGGTGTGTAGTGCAGGTGTGTTGTGCTGTTGTTGTGCAGGTGTGTTGTACCTGGGTGTAGTGCTGTTATTGGGCAGGTGTGTAGTAGAGCAGGTGTGTTGTAGAGCAGGTGTGTTGTGCAGGTGTGTAGTGCAGCAGGTGTGTTGTTCTGTTGTAGTGCAGGTGTGTAGAGCAGGTGTGTTGTGCTGTTGTTGTGCAGGTGTGTAGAGCAGGTGTGTAGTGCAGCAGGTGTGTTGCAGCAGGTGTGTAGTGCAGCAGGTGTGTAGTGCAGCAGGTGTGTAGCGCAGCAGGTGTGTAATAGCGCAGGTGTGTATTGCAACAGGTGTGTAGTAGAGCAGCAGGTGTGTGGTGCAGCAGGTGTGTGGTGCAGCGGGTGTGTAGTGCAGCAGGTGTGTAGTGCAGGTGTGTAGTAGAGCAGGTGTGTAGTAGAGCAGGTGTGTGGTGCAGCAGGTGTGTAGTGCAGGTGTGTAGATCAGGCTGGTAGCTCGATGCCAGTGTGTTTGAGTGATGCCAGCTTAAACAGCGTTGTTTGTGTTTGGTGTTGGCGTCAGTAAAAGAGCTTCGTTGGGGGGGGGGGGGGGGGGGGGGGGAGCTGAAGCTCTTATCTCACCCACTCAGACGTGACCGTAAATAACCGCATTGTTTATTGTTAATGTATTAATAAATTCGGCACAATGCGCCCGAAAGGTCGACGTCCGCCACCCTCTCACACACACACACACACACACACACACACACACACACACACACACACACACACACACACACACACACACACACACACACACACACTTCTGGAAATGGTCTTATTCATTCCACAGCAGCTGCAGGGCCGCCGGGTACGAAACGCACCGGCCCGGAGGGGCTGAAACGCTTTGTTAGGTTCTCCTACCTTATGCGCTGTTCGGACATCAGACTGTGAGCTTGTCGGCCGGCGGTGTGAAAACAGAGCGACCTGTGTGTGACCTCTTCAGCTAGAACAACAGCAGCTCTCCCGAGAAGCTTCTCACAACACTTTGCAGTACGTCTGTGGGAATTTGTACCAGTTCAGTGAGATGACGACAGCATGTGCATGGATGGACAGTGATTGAACCGTGGAGCTGAGGTCAGGGCTCTGTGCCGGTCACTGGAGTTTCTTGGTTTTCAAACCGAGCTTTTCTTCATGTGCTTGAGCTCTCACTCTCACTCTGTCATCATTCAGAAAAGGTCCTTCCCTAAACTGTTGCTACGAAGTTGGAAGTGTATTGTTTCCTTTATATGATTGATTTATTGTGTAAGTGTTGTGCTGTTGTGGTGCCTGTGTGTTGTGTTCTAGTGCAGGTGTGTAGTGCAGGTGTGTAGTGCTACAGGTTTGTACAGTAGTTCAGGTGTGTAGTGCAGGTGTGATGCTGCAGGTGTGTAGTGCTGCAGGTGTGTAGTGCAGGTGTGTAGCGCTGCAGGTGTGTAGTGCTACAGGTTTGTAGTGCAGGTGTGTAGTGCAGGTGTGTAGTGCAGGTGTGTAGTGCAGGTGTGTAGCGCTGCAGGTGTGTAGTGCAGTTCTAGTGCAGGTGTGTAGTACAGATGTGTAGTGCTGTTGTAGTGCAGGTGTGTAGCGCTGCAGGTGTGTAGTGCAGGTGTGTAGCGCTGCAGGTGTGTAGTGCAGGTGTGTAGCGCTGCAGGTGTGTAGTGCAGTTCTAGTGCAGGTGTGTAGTACAGATGTGTAGTGCTGTTGTAGTGCAGGTGTGTAGTGCTGCAGGTGTGTAGTACAGGTGTGTAGTGCAGGTGTGTAGTGCTACAGGTTTGTAGTTCAGGTGTGTAGTGCTGCAGATGTGTAGTGCAGGTGTGTAGTGCTACAGGTTTGTAGTGCAGGTGTGTAGTACAGGTGTGTAGTGCAGGTGTGTAGTGCTGCAGGAGTGTAGTGCTACAGGTTTGTAGTGCAGGTGTGTAGTACTACAGGTTTGTAGTGCAGGTGTGTAGTACAGGTGTGTAGTACAGATGTGTAGTGCAGGTGTGTAGTGCTACAGGTTTGTAGTTCAGGTGTGTAGTGCTGCAGGTGTGTAGTACAGATGTGTAGTGCTGCAGGAGTGTAGTGCTACAGGTTTGTAGTGCAGATGTGTAGTACAGATGTGTAGTGCAGGTGTGTAGTACAGGTGTGTAGTGCTGCAGGTGTGTAGTGCAGGTGTGTAGTGCAGATGTGTAGTGCTGCAGGAGTGTAGTGCTACAGGTTTGTAGTGCAGGTGTGTAGTACAGGTGTGTAGTGCTGCAGGTGTGTAGTGCAGGTGTGTAGTACAGATGTGTAGTGCTGCAGGAGTGTAGTGCTACAGGTTTGTAGTGCAGGTGTGTAGTACAGGTGTGTAGTGCTGCAGGTGTGTAGTACAGATGTGTAGTGCAGGTGTGTAGTGCTACAGGTTTGTAGTGCAGGTGTGTAGTACAGGTGTGTAGTGCTGCAGGTGTGTAGTGCAGGTGTGTAGTACAGATGTGTGGTGCTGCAGGAGTGTAGTGCAGGTGTGTAGTGCAGGTATGTAGTGCAGGTGTGTAGTGCAGGTGTGTAGTGCAGGTGTGTAGTGCTACAGGTTTGTAGTGCAGGTGTGTAGTGCAGGTGTGTAGTGCAGGTGTGTAGTGCAGGTGTGTAGTGCTGCAGGTGTGTAGTGCAGGTGTGTAGTGCTGCAGGTGTGTAGTGCAGGTGTGTAGTGCAGGTGTGTAGTGCAGGTGTGTAGTGCAGGTGTGTAGTGCTACAGGTTTGTAGTGCAGGTGTGTAGTGCAGGTGTGTAGTGCAGGTGTGTAGTGCAGGTGTGTAGTGCTGCAGGTGTGTAGTGCAGGTGTGTAGTGCTGCAGGTGTGTAGTGCAGGTGTGTAGTGCTGCAGGTGTGTTTGCAGCTGTGTTATGTTGTAGTGTTGTTGTGCAGGTGGGCGGGGTTTAGTGGATGTTTTATTGAGACTGAATGCTGATTGGATCGTTTGTTTGGTCACAGTTGATCTGCAGCACCTGCACAACATCCTTCAAGTCCCAAAGCAGACAGGAAGTGCTGCACAGAAAGAGGAAATGATGCGTACTGCTTAATTTTACCATCCAGTCGGTTATCAGCGTGACTCAATGCAGCTAACACACACACACACACACACACACACACACACACACACACACACACACACACACACACACACAGCTGTGAGATAATGACGGCTGAAACACTTAGCAGTGTTCTGTGGGTCGGGGGCTGAGGGAGTGCTAGTGCTAGTCTGTGGTCCTGTCAGGGGTTGACGGTGCAGTGTGGGGAACTGGACATGTCTAAACTCATGTCAGATAGCTATTAGCGGCTACATTAGGGTGCTAACGATGTGTGTGTGTGTTTGATGTGTTGTAGATGAAGCTGCTGGTTCAGACGCTGTGCTAACACCGATGGATCCGACCGAGGTAAGAGTGTGTGTGTGTGTGTGTGTGTGTGTGTGTGTGTGTGTGTGTGTGTGTGTGTGTGTGTGTGTGTGTGTGTGTGTGTGTGTGTGTGTGTGTGTTTAGCCTCTGGATGCTAATGACTCACCCGCGTAACTCGTCCGGCTGCATTTATCGTGACTCACGCTATTTTTCCTTCGCTCGCTGGCTTCTGATTGGCCGGGAGAGATTTATTGGCGTGTCGCCGGCGGAAGAATCCGTAGAGGGTATTTACAGCCCCGTGACGCAGGTTTGGGCCTTGACTCTTGACCTTTGACCCCTTCTGGGTTCAGGCTGGTATGGGAACCTAGTTAATCATGCGCTCGTGTAATGACCGGACGGTCAGAGGGTGGCTGTTTGGTGGGGGGTCGTTCTGGATCCTCGTTGTGTCCGGTCGCTGCCTATAAAGGTAAACTGTTCCAAAAGCATGTGGACACGCCCACTGCTAACCAGTGTTCATATGAGTGCTTGTGGCTTTGCTCAGTAGGCTCATGGTCAGGCGTCCACATACTTTTAGCCATATAGTGTAACTTGTAACCTTGAAGGATCCACACGAGTACAAACAGCATACAGAATTAGGTGCACCCTATGGTGCAAACACTTCAGTCAGGATGAACTCAGGCTTGATCATCAGATTTTTCATCATGAAGCTTCATATGATGTTCTAGAGTGCAGACTGTGAAGTAGATCATCGTCTTCATCACTGAAGAGCTGGAGACCTGGGGCGCTCAGGTGGTCCAGCGGTAAAACACGCTAGCACACCAGAGCTGACATCTCGAACTCGTCGGTTCGAATATTAGGGCTGGGCGCCTACACGAACAACGATCGACTCGTTGTTCAGGCAGGGAGCCGGATAGGGAGCTCATAACTGGTGCAATTACGACCTCTGCTGGATGATTGCATTATCCCTCGTCTCTGTGCAGCGGCGTCAATCAGGGTGTGGCTCTCCGTACACAAAGCTGATCCATATATGAACTCGCCTCGTGCAGGTGAAAAGATGCAGTCGGCTACTGCACACGTGTCGGAGGGGGCGTGTGTCAGGTCGATCTCCTCGGTCAGAGTGGAGGTCAGCGTCAGTGAAGAGGAAGCGTAACGCAATCGGCTAATTGGATACGACTAAGTTGAGGGGAAATGCAAGAAGAAAATGAACTTGAGACGTTTTGGAGACATTGATGAGAACATTGAGAGAATTGAGGCGAATATAGTGGTGCATGTTAAAATCATGATGCATTTTGTCCCTCACATGAGGACCGTCTATCACTGGCACTCACACTCGAACCATTATCGTCCATCACTGTCCCTCACTCTCACACTGATATGTCACTCGCCATCATCGTCCCTCACATCGTCACCGTCCCTAATCTGCACACCAGCATGGTGCACCGCCGCTCACGTTCACACTCACTCTTCATGTTCTCACAGTCCTGGTCCCTCACGTTCACACCATCAGTCCTCACCAGCTCTGATAACCTGCTCTCAGTATCTCGAGAGCTTTTTCAGATAGAACGTTCCAGACTGAGAGCTGGAGTTTCCCTCGAACCCAGAGCCAGAAAATACCGGGAGTTCAGGAGCAGAACTGATCCGAGTCCTCAAAAACAATATTATTCTGAATCACCACAAAAAAATTATAATCAAGTTTAATGTGTTCATCAAACTGTGGATAATAAAATGATCATTAAAATTAATAACAGTAATAATAATAATAGAAATAATTAACGTATAGTAACATAATATAAAACATATTTTAATAATAATAGTAATAAAAATAAAATAGAAATAATATCAATAATAATAATAAAATGAATAATGGTTGTAATATAATAACATAAAAACAGTAATACTAATAATAAAGTAGAAATAATATTAATATAAAAATAATAATAATAATAATAATAATATAAACATGAAGTAATAATAATGAAATAGAAATAATAATAATTATAATAATAATAAAAATAATAATAATAATAATGAAATAGAAATAATAAGAAGAATAAGAATAATGAAATAGAAATAATAATAATAATAATAATGAAAGAAATAATAATAATAATAAAAATAATAATAATAATAATGATAATAAGAATAATAAGAATAAGAATAATGTAATAGAAATAATAATAATGAAATAGAAATATTAATAATAATAATAGTAATAATAATAATAAAGAATAATAATAATAATAAAGAATAATAATAATAATAATGAAATAGAAATATTAATAATAATAATGAAATAGAAATAATAATAATAATAATAAAAATAATAATAATAATGATAATAATAATAATAATAATAATGAAATAGAAATAATAATAATGAAATAGAAATAATAATAATAATAATAATAATAATAATAATATAAAGAATAATAATAATAATAATAATAATGAAATATAAATAATAATAATGATAATAATGAAAGTTATCATTTTAATATTTTACAAACTATTATAATAATAGTAACAACAGTAATAAGATGAAGAAAAAAATAAATAATAATGCTAAATAAATTATAATAATATATTTATATATTAACTAATTATAAATTGAATACACTTGAAAGAGCATTGATGGTAAAGTAGGTGTTGCACATCATTACAGCTGTTGGTCTGGGTTCAGTTCTGTCCTCTCTGTAACGAGTTGTTAGTGTGCTGAAGAGAGACGATGTTGTGGAGTGACGCCATCTAGAGATTCACACTGGAACTGATCAGAGATTTAAAATCAGAATCAGTCTGAACCTTCACACACACACACACACACACACACACACACACACACACACACACACGACATGCCCAAAAGTATGTGGACACCCCTCATAGTAGTCGAGTTTGTGTTTTTTAAGCCACAAAATCATCTATATGCCTTCAGCTTCATGTGAACAGTTTGGGGAAGGACCTTTGCTGGTCAAGCATGATTTTGAGTGAAAAAAATCCCAGTATAAATCACAGCATTTATATAATATATAACAAGCTCCAAAAAAGTTGGGACAGTGACGTTTGTGGTCATTTTCTCTATTGGTGCATGTTGCTCTTAAAATGCACCGCATGTTTTCATTTAGAAACAGGTCTGGACTGCAGACAGGCCAGTCTAGCACCTGCATTCATTAAATACAAGTGTCACACAGTTCTTCCAGTACCAAGCAGGGATGTTTTTGAAATCCAGAGGTTTCTCTAAAATCTTTGAATCCTGTTAATAATATTATGGACTGTAGATGGTAAAAATAAAAAATTTGTTGCAGTATTGTGACACACGTTTTCAAACTGTTTATTTTTTGTTTACATAGTCACTCAGACTCGTTCTCGCTTACTACTGGCCGAGACTCTGGTTTGTTCTGTTATTTTTGGGGGTTTAAATAAAAAGAATTCTCTTATTTATTCTATAAACGTCTCATCCCGAGCCTGGCCACTAGGTGGCGTACAGACGGTGGATATTCCGAGTTCGGTTCAGTTTCTCTCTTCAG